>NC_051212.1:18423095-18680595 GCF_015220715.1 Pygocentrus nattereri | reverse complement strand
TTGCAGCTCTAGTGGTGTCCCCTGCTGAGTGTGTGTGTGTGTGTGTGTGTGTGTGCTCTTGGGGAGTGTTAAATAGAACAGTAGTGTGATTTCACACCTCTCTCTCTCTCTCTCTCTCTCTCTCTCTCTCTCTCTCTCTCTCTCTCTCTCTATCTTTCTCTCTCATTCCATCCCCCTCTCCTGTGTGTGTGTGTGTGTGTGTGTGTGTGTGTGTGTGTGTGTGTGTGTGTATCATGTCATTGGGTTCAGCCGTCCTAGAGTAACCCTCCCCCACCTGTTAAATGCACGCATGCTCTCTCTCTCTCTCTCTGCCTCTCCCTATTGCTATCTCATTCTCTCCCTCCCTGCCTCCCTCTCTCCATCTCATTCTCTTTCTCTGTTTCTTTCTCTCACTACCTCCTTCTCATTATCTTGCTCTCTCTTTCTTGCTAGCTTTGCATACTGAATCTCCATTTTTATCTCTCTCTCCTTCTCTCTCTCTCTCTCTCTCTCTCTCTCTCTCTCTCTCTCTCTCTCTCTCTCTCTCACTCTCCTGCTCGCTGTCTCCATCTCATCCCCCTTCCCCCAGCAACTGCAGTCTAAATCTCCATTTTTATTCTATTTCTGGCTGTAGGTAGAAAGCTCTCCTCTTCCCTTTCTCTTTCACAGACACTCCTGATCATATGCACGGAATGAGTGCATTTGTGCGTGTGTTTTTCCGTTCTGTGTCCTGCCTCAGGCTCCTCCTCCAGGCAGAAACAGACAGGTGTGGAACAGATCGTTCTGCCTCATTTCCTCAGCCTACTCACACACACACACACACACACACACACACACACACACACACATGCATGAACACATATATTAGAAATGTTCAGGGTGGATTGTCGGCTCTGCTCTTTAGAAGAGAGCTTATAAAGAGTCAGGTGTGTTTATGTGTGGTTGCAGATAGCTTAGGGGAGTAGACTGAAAGGACGGTCTTCTTTTCGTCCCTTTAATGGTCGCTCTATTAATAGAGGAATTATTATCTATTAATAGAGAAGATTTGGGGAGGAATGTCTGCTGCTTCTTGCTTAGACTGGAATAATGCAAGATTAAGCATGCTGTGATAAGCTGTGCATGCTGTAGGGCAGTATGTCATCTGAATGTCATAACAATAGTGTATTTGTGTTCTATATGTGTGAGTGTGTGCGCGTGTGTGTGTGTGTGTCTGTGTGTGTGTGTGTGTGTGTGTGTGTGGTCTAAGGGCAGTCTAGAGGAGCATGTGCAGGTCATATGTGGCTCTGAGATGAAGAGTCCCTTTGTGTTAATGTGAGTTTTAGTGTAGGCATCTGGAACTGCTGATGAGAACAACACACCTCTGGCCAAACACACAAATTTTGTTGCACTTGACTCTCGTGTTATATTTTGTAGTATATTTTGTGAACATTGCCAACATCACATTTTTAAATGCATCACACTCTGAGTGTGTGAAGGAGTGAATGAAGGGCGTGTGTTAGGAATGAGAGAAGGCATGCATGAGTGAGTGAGTGAAGGCTTGTATTGATTGAGGATTTGAAGAGGGCATACACTGAGTGAGGGTGTGGAATGAGTGAGTAAGGATGTGCATTAAGTGAGTGAGTGAATGAGGGCATGTTTTAAGTGAGTAAGGAAATGTAGTGAGTATGTGCATTGAGTGAGGGCCTGCAGTGAGTGAGAGATTGAGTGAGGGCATGTGATGAGTGAGTGAGGGAGTGAGTGAGGGCATGTGATGAGTGAGGGAGTGAGTGAGTGAGGGTGTGCATAAGTGAAGTAGTGAATAAGGACATGCTTTGAGTGAGTGAGTGAGTGAGTGAGTGCGTAAATGAAGTAGTGAATAAGGACATGCTTTGAGTGAGTGAGTGAGTGAGTGCGTAAATGAAGTAGTGAATAAGGACATGCTTTGAGTGAGTGAGTGAGTGAGGGTGTGCGTAAGTGAAGTAGTGAATAAGGACATGCTTTGAGTGAGTGAGTGAGTGAGTGAGTGCGTAAATGAAGTAGTGAATAAGGACATGCTTTGAGTGAGTGAGGGTGTGCGTAAGTGAAGTAGTGAATAAGGACATGCTTTGAGTGAGTGAGTGAGTGAGTGAGTGAGTGAGTTAAATAGGAAAGCAGTGAAAACCTGATGGAAGGACTGATGGATGGAGTGAGGCAGGATGTAAAGGATGGAGTGAATCAATGAATAAGTGAGAGTGAATCAGGTGTGAATTAGTGAGCGAGTGAGGACATATATTTAGGTTTTTTTTTTTTTTTTTTTTTTTTTTTTTTTTTTTTTTTTTTTTTTTTTTACAGAATTTAAAAATGCCGCCTGACCTTGACCACATGATGAACAGATCACAAGAAATGCTCCAAAAGTACTTGGAAAAAATCTAGTTTCATTAACTTCCATTCAAACAAAGACAGGTTTTTCCTTCTCCTGTAAAGGAAAGTTTTCTTTTTCTCCAACATCATATATATATATATATATATATATATATATATATATAAGTTGCTGAGTCTCAGGTACCCTAGAGCTTCACCATAATATTGCCTGACTCACTGTACTGTAGTATATATATATATATATATATATATATATATATATATATATATATATATATATGAATTAACAAAACACAGCTCAAAACAAATATGTTTTAAACCCCAGGTTATCTCCAGGCTTAGTATTTAGTTATTACTCTTAAGAAACCTTGAGTGTCAGCCGGTAGCAATATAGATCTAAACTTTGTTTTGCTAAATTTTAAAAAGAGCTTGAATTTTTAATTGACCCACTTCACTTAGGATGAACATCTAGAAGTAGATGCTCAACTACTCAAACAGTTTTTCTTGCTGATTCACCAAAAAGTTGAATATCAGTGTATCGTAATTTTAGATCGAGTAAGTGAACTGAATTAAGTAATCATGACAGCCCTAAACTACTTAGTAAACTAGTATGTAGGTTATGTAGCTATGAGAGTGAGGAATTGCAGTGTGAGCTCACATAAAGGCCCTTAGAGTTTACTAGTCAAAATGGTAAGTAACTTTCAGTGTCCAGAAGATCTTTCACTGCTGTAGATGAAGCAATCAGGAGAGGTTGAGAAGACCAGTCCTCAGGGCCTTTTTTACTCTGTGTGTGTGTGTGTGTGTGTGTGTGTGTGTGTGTGTGTGTGTGTGTGTGTGTGTGTGTTGAGACTGAAGAAACGGAGGTCCTGAGGCTGTATATCCCTTCTCATGTCCCTTCTATGAGTGTTTGAGTTTGTGTTGGTATGCTGGCCAGTCCTGTGCACTTCACACTGCTGGAATGTATGTCATTAAAAAACATGCCTGAAGTGTTTTTGCTTTTCACTTCTGGCCTGGTGTTTGATTTATACTATAACCTGATGCCTACAGATACTATGTGTGTGTGTGTGTGTGTGTGTAATAGAGTAGGCATGTTGAGCCTGTATGTACACCTCAGCATCTTTTTTTTTTTTTTACCTGACTGGCTGTGGCGAATCATTTTGGCTGTTTATGTGTGCAGACAGTCTGTTATTTGTCTGGTCTGTGGAGGTTTGTTGATGGTGTGTGTGTTTTCTGGTTGTTGATTGGTGTGTGTGTGTGGGTGTGGCAGTATATGGAAAGTCTGGTTTAGGCACAGGAGGGGGGAGGCTGTGTTTTGTTGTGGGATGCTGTCTGCTTTTAGCCTCACGACAAACTGCTGTTATGTGGTGAATAAAGTCTAAGTGTGTGTATGCATGGGTGTGTATGTGTGTGAGAAAGAGAGAGAGAAAAAGAAGGAAAGAGGGAGAGAGGGATGAGCCACACCCTCATAAATGACTGACAGATGTTCAGCATGTCTTTAAATATTCATGAAAGAGTCCAAACACGACGTTTATTCACACACACATATGTGTGGACACACAGATACACACAAGTTGGTTTTTATACCTTTTCAGGACGTGTCTATGTTTTTATGTAGTATGTATGTATGAAGGTGTGTGTGTGCATATGTGTGTTTTGTATACAAATACATATACACACACATACATTTTAATGCACAATAACTGTTTCTTAACATATTGGGCAAAATAAATAAAATATAAAATGTGGCATGTGTAAAAGTGATGTCATGAAATGGACTATATGTAGTGTAGTCTCTACTACATAATACATAATATAGTGTGGTCTCTGTAGAGTGTGTATGTGTGTATATATATATATATATATATATATATATATATATATATATATATATATATATATATATAGTATGGATGTGTGTGTGTGTATGTGCACGCATGTGTACATGAGTCCTGTATTTATTATAAACATTCATACTACAGTTGACACAGTTTGATTGGTTGAGAAGAGTTCTAGTATTATCACAAATAGCAGCACAATGTTTTCATTCCACTGAGCACTAGTTGCTAACTAACTGCTTTGGTAATTAGTACCATTAGTGCATTTATACTTTACCACATACAGACACAAAAAAATACATGACCTGACCTGCAGCCCATTTGGTTAGATTTTGTGGAAGAGTATGATGGAATGCCTACATGAAATTCTGAACCTGTTGTTGCCCCTAAGCAAGCTTTCTGGTCAGCAGCTCTGACCGCAGGACAACTATAATTAGACAGAATAGAATTCAACAGTGTGAAATGCTTCACAGATTGACCGAAACAAGGAACAACTGAGGTTAATCTAAAGTCCTGAAGTATTGAAAAAGCTGAACTGAACCTGAAATCTCGAAAAATTTTATGGCTCTATCCATCACTCAGGGATGCTAATTATTCACATATAATATCACTGATCCACTGCTGCAACCAAATCACAGCTGTGATGTTATTTGTGATAACAAATGACCTCTGGTGTTCTGTATAGTAAGAATTCTCTGATCCTAAACCTAACCCTAATGATAACATCATTGATTGAAAAAATGGTTTTGTGTGTGAATACAAACCCCCACCTCAGCACACACAGAGCTGGCTCCTGAGCTGACCTCAGAAACTTAGTGTACGTGTGTGGGCAGCGAGACTTGTATGTGTGAACTTTATAAACCAAACTTGGCTGACCGTGACCTTTTCATAAGACGTGTGGCAAAAGTTCAAAGACCCAAAACGCAACCACAATCTCCCTCCATGCACACTGGCTTTCTACAGCCCACACACACACAGCAATCAGGGTCATAGACAATCATGAGCTAACGGACAGACAGACGTGGGTAGACAGACAGTTGATAGACTGATGTGCATTTGGAAGAAAGGTTCAGCAAACACAGCAAAACAGGATAATATGATGTTATACTACTGTTTCACGATTGTGAAAGTGGAGTAGCTTTCTCATTACAAAAGTATGCAGTGGTGTGTGTGTGAGTGCGTGTGTGCGTGTATACACTGAAAGCGATGAATAGAATTTACATGATTCAAAAATTGCATAAACACAGTTAATGTTGCCATATGTAAGTAAATAAACACAAGGTAGTGAAGCTGTTATAGCTGTACATTGCAAATAAATTCAATGCATCATTTATTCAGTGGGTCTGTGTGTATACAGTATAGAGTGTGTAGACCGTTGTCCCAACATGAAGAGTTCCTCTGAGTCACCCACTGACTAACCACCTTAACAGCTCAAATATGACATCTCTTTTCATGCAAGGTGAACACACTCAGGATAAGGTTGCCGTCTGTGCATGTGTGCGCATGCAGCAATGAATGGAAGCAATATTGTACAATACTGCGACACATTATGGCCATGCGGCAGCATACATGATGAGCCTTAAAATTTTAATATTTTGATATGCTGCCTTAAAATTTAATTGCAACCATATTGCTTTTTTTCTTTTATAACACCATAAAATGTAACTTTAATGCATTTTATTTTGTCCATATATGAATAATTATTTTAAACATCAACTCACCTAGCAGATGAAAAATACTCCTTTAACTGAATTTGGCACATTTATATCATGAAATAATGATGCAGATTATTGTGTACTGTGTCTGTTAAAGCTAAAGCAAACATCTCTAGTGAAGGTTATGACTGATTTGCAGCTCTTTTTGTCACAAAGCACAAATGCAGTCTCAATGCAGAAGACATGAGATGTTTTGTTTAAAGGCTAAAGCTAGATTTCTGATATCTAGTATGCATAACATAGCTAATTACAGAGCTAATTACAATTTACTCACATTACAGAGAGCCTTACCGTATGGTGTATGGTAGTGGTGAATCATGACTAGGCTAGGCCTTCAATGCAGGACATTAATTTAAAAATATTTACCAGACATATTGATGTATAATTTATTGTGTAGCAGTAACAACTGACTGTGGCCAAGCTACAACACACAAGACCTGCAGAGGTTAAATACAACAAGCATAATGATCAAACTAAAAACTACAGGTGTGTATTTTTTACTTCACAGAAATCATTAGCCTTTCTCTGAAGGCTTAGAAGGCCCTGGGGGTCCCCACTGGTATATGATATAGCAGTGCTAAAAACTACATTAAACCATCCGTTACTAAATTCAGTGCTTTAGACCACTCAGCCATGTACTTCACAGCATTATTATGTATTATGCCTGTGGCCTTTGGCTATAGCTGCCATCTGAATGAGCACTTAGAAGGTCAATAATAGAGAAGTGGTTTGTTTATTCAGTATGGTTCAATAGTCTGAGTACCTGTGTCTCTAAGGTAAGTTTTATGTGTGCATGTGTAAGTGGGTTTGGCCTAGTGTACTGGAGGTCAGTAGGGTGGAAGAACAGGCTTGTTTAGTTAGCAAGACACAGCAGTATGTGGGTGTGATATGTAGTAAGACTGTATTCATCACTCATCTTCCATCCTTTCACTGCTGCAATATTGCTAATCTGTCAAAATATGTGCAGTTGTATTATGAAGTATTTGCTCTTTGAGTGCAATAGGTGAGAAGTGCTGAACATTAGATTCTATTGGCAGGGTAATGTTGGTCTAGCACAATGCGTTCAGCAGGTCACTGTGTGGGTTACACAGGCCTTTTGCATGTACACAAGATTAAGTGCAGGCATTGCCGACAGCTGCAGGCTAGCTTTGAGAAGTCTGTTCAGTGGGCCTTTGTGCTAAAGCTTTCTCTTTCTCTAACCTTAAGTGAGCGTGTGTGCTGTGATACACTGGAAAAAATGCTGTGCTGAACTTACCTGATTCAAATGTGTACTTGATTTCCACATGAATATATTGCATCAGCACAATTGTGTTTTGTTTTCTTTGGGCAGTGGGTGTGTTGATGTAGCATGTTTTATTCATGTGGAATTTATGTACATTTTTGAAACTGAACAGTGCTGTTCTCAGCGAAGTTGTGTGTGTGCATTTTGTATATGACTGTGTAAGCAGGTGAATGTATGTGGTCTGAGTAAGGAAGGTGTGTTTAATAAGTTGTGAGATGCATGTGTGTGTGGGGGGGGGTCTTTCTTCTTCATCTGGATTGTTCTTTTCTTACCCCATATGAAAACTAAGGTGTCAGATGAGCAGAGGACAGACACAACAGACAAACTGTGTTGTGTACATGCGTGTGTGTGTGTGTGTGTGTGTCTGTCCCAGCTGGTGTGTAGACAATAAGTGAAAGAGCTGTGCTGCCTCACCACAGCACAGACGCTCATATGCTGCCCAGTCATAAGAATACATTCACACAGTTAGTCCATCTCTTTTTCTTTTTCCTTTTTCTTTCTCTTCTCTCGCTTTCCCTCTCCCTCTCTTTCTTTCCTTTCCATTATTTCCCCCATCTTTCTGTTTTCTTTGCCCTTTCCTTTCTTCCACTTTACTCTTCTTCCTCTCTCTCTCTCACTGTGTTCCCTCTATCCTTTCCTTTCTCTTTTCTCTCTCTTTCCCTCTCTGCTTTCTTACAGCCTACCTCCACAGACATGTCTCTCACTTTCATTCTCTGTTTGTCTTTTTCTCTTCCTCTTTCTCATAAACAGTAGCTCAGTCACATTGTTTTCTCACACAGTATATATATCTCTGCGAATCCAAAATTCACTCCACAGTCACCATGTGATTCAGTATCTCAGCTTCTGCTAAAAGATGTTGCAGATAAATGTCCTCCCACTTTCTTTCTCTCTCTGTCTCTTCAACCTTTTCATGGCAAAGATGGCTGTTGGCCTTTTCTTCCTTCTCTTTTCTAACCCGCATTGACTCTGCAGTGCCTTCTGACCTTTGATCTTAAGTGGGTGCCCTCAAGTTAACCTTGACATTTCAGGCCCAGTTGCTGCACAGCTAAAAATGAGATTTTGGCCTTGATACTGTGATAATGTCTACACTTGATGTATATGTATGATATGCGGTAAGCACTCTAAATGCCAATTTGGTTTAGATTTATTTGTGAAAATTAGATAGTTGTTCCCAGTAAACATGATATGATCTCTTGCTCTACAGGCTGTGTAAACAGCAGAGGATTACAGAAGTTAATTAAATTTGTGAACTAATTTCAGTTTGCAGTTTGGAGCATGCTTAACAGAAATGCACAGGTAAATATGAATTGTGGTTTGAATTTCAGCTCATTTCCTGGATTTGCTGTGTGGAAAATGAAATTTACCCTTACAGTCTCGTAAGCAGGCCAGTATGCTGGCTGATTCGTGTTCTAATTTTGGCGTGGTAATATTCTGGGCTGTAGTTATTCTCCATATGGTGTTTTGATATTTGCCTTGGTCCCTGTAGAGTGTTCAATAAGTAATACGCCTGCAGTGTGACGGAAGATGTGTTGTTTGGGCTACAGAAATATGGTGCCCTTTTCATCCTTGGACATGTCAAAACACTTCTTCTTCCCACTGTTTCTCTCCCTGTCTCCTCATTCTCTTTCTCAGCTGATGGTTAACTTGCTGTCCATAACAGTTTCAGACTGAGGAATGAAGAAAATGTTCAGTTTCTGAAGACGTTAATGCCAGAATTGCTACCTTTCGTGCTTTAGTGATCATACTGTTAGTGTAGGGGGTTTTTAAAGTCGGACCAGCTGTGTCTCCAGGGGGCGTCTGATCTTTTGAACTATAGGTCAAAGGTCAAGAGCCCTAACCAGTATTGCATTTTACTCCTATCAGCAAATTAATAAATCTACGTCAGCTGTCTGTGATACCCTGATATATTACTGTTACTATGTGTGTATAATTAGAAGTTTTGTGTGTAGTAAGAGCTGTTGTACATGTATGTGTGTTGGATGTGGTGTGAAAATATGCTAATTAAGATAGTTTACACAGTTAAAACCCATATGAAAATATGTTGCAAAATATATTCCAGTATGTTTATAGTCCAAAATATAAGTGGAATACACTGCAATTTATTAAAAATATATTGATTTCCTTACATTTATGGCATTTAACAGCAGGGGTAGGAAATATGGCAAAAGATATCACAATTTTTCAGTATGTATAAATATATATATATATATATATATATATATATATATATATATATATATATTTTTTTTTTTTTTTTTTTTTTTTTTTTGGGGGGGGGGGTATATTAGAAATTTTTTATGGGTATATATCTTTGTATAGGTATATATATCTTTGCATGAATATATTAAGTATGTCTTTGTGTAAGTATATTGGGTATATCTTTGTATGGGTATATTTTGTATATCTTTGTATTGGCATATTGAGTATATCTTTTCAGTACCTTTCTGTGTTCTCTGGATTTAATGTTGTAGCACAGGCTCTTTCAGTATTAGATGTCTAATGTACTCACTCTGGCTCACTCTGTGGTTTAGTTTGAAACACTTGGATAAGAACAAAAGAAGAAAGGGAGGAATGAGTAGGGAAAAAGTGGGAGTGCAGGAGGGAGGAGACAGGCAAGAGAGAGGGAGGAACAGAAGGGGTGAAAGTTGAGGCCTAAT
Source organism: Pygocentrus nattereri (assembly GCF_015220715.1). Lineage (NCBI taxonomy): Eukaryota > Metazoa > Chordata > Actinopteri > Characiformes > Serrasalmidae > Pygocentrus > Pygocentrus nattereri. The sequence goes on along the minus strand of NC_051212.1, from coordinate 18,670,787 downwards.
GTATGTCAAGGCGTATTATGACTTGTGTAATAACGTGTAAATCTCTTACACACACAATCAGGTGATTTTGACTGCCCTTGAAGGACATTTTGCCCGTATACTTGGTCCTAGTCAAGGACAGATATGCTGTGTATGTGTGTAATACTGACTAAGACTCACAGGCCTTGTGTAGAAGACTAAATCTTGACTCTACTCTCATACCTGCGAACACCACACAACCAAATCTGACAGACGTGTGTGTGTGTGTGCGTGTGCGTGTGTGTGCGTGCACATGTTGTACCCCACTACTGACTCATGGTGTCCCACAAAGTGGAGGCTGTGTGGTAAGTACGTGGTGTACCAGTGACACATCCACTCAGCACAAGTCAGTGCACAGTGTTCTATCAGTGCTTTATCACATTATATGTAGTTTATTCTTTTTATTCTTTCTGATGAGCTAGAGTCTTCAGTTTAAAATACACTTGAGCTATGTGTGTGTCCATTGGGAGTGGTATTTTTAGCTAGTGTTTGGGAGTGTGAGAACATGTCTCAGAAAAACATAGCTTGCATTCTCTCTCTCTCTCTCTCTCTCTCTCTATGTCTGAGTGCTCATTAGGCCTCTGATTACAGTACAGTTCAATCCTCTGGGAATATTAGCTTTGAGAATTAACACACACACTCACACACTGCTGTCAACTGTAGTCAAAGATTGTAAAACATTTAAGAATCGACCCACACTCACAGTACAGTGAATCAGTATGTGTACTGTATGTGGGACACTAATGCAGATGTGTGTGGGGGGTGACCAGAAAGAGAGGGTGTGTGTGTGTGTGTGTGTGTGTGTGTGTGTGTGTGTGTGTGTGTGTGTGTGTGTGTGTGTGTGTGTGTGTGTGTGTGATGGGTGGGCTAATGTATGTGGTATTTCCCAGCCACATCAATGATCTTCCGCTTTCATGCTCACTGTATACCCCACCCCACCCCCACACGTTAGAATGTGGAATCATATATATGCTCCATATGTATTACACACACACACTTGTATTATATATACAAGTGCCTATATGTAATAATTATTTTCTAGTCCTGATCTCTCTCTCTCTCTCTCTGTGTCTCTCTCACACACACACAAGATAAAGGTAAAAAGTATGATTGTTCTAGTGTCTCTGATGCTGATTCGCTGTGCTGAGTGTGCAGTAGGAGCAGTAGGATATTATTCCATGTACATGTTTATTTGTTCTTGTCCTCTGCTAAAGGGGAAGTGGCGGAATATGAAGTGTTGATACATCTGCTGTTATCCATGTTGGGTGTCATGCTCAGTGCCGCTCACTTCCTCTTGTGTGTGTGTGTATGTGTGTGTGTGTGTGTGTGTGTGGTGTGGTGTGGTGTGGTGTCCTTCTGTCTCTGTCCAAGAAGCCCAGTTCTCGTGTCACACTCCTGTGGTTCAGCCAGTCTGTTATGTCTCGTAGTCGCTGATGTAACGGACCTAAATATAACGTTCAGTAACGTGCAGCGTGGGACACTGCTGATCTCACACACACACACCGCAGCGTCTGTTTGTCATTACTGGGGGACAGCACTCCAAATGCCAACAAAGCAAAGCGAAGCCTGTCCTGTGTAAAACACATCAGAAGTCTCTTCAGACTTTCATCAGACTAAGTGCTTGTGGAGAGTAACAGCACTATTTAAATTAAAAAATAATAAAAACCTTACTTAAACATTCTCTGCTCTGTTCTTTAACAGAAGTTGTGTTGTATTTGTTGATCATCTGTCACTACCATAATGTGTCATCCTCATCCTTCGTTTTATTGGCTGTATTCTTTTCTGTCTAGCTTTCACAGATGTCAAGTCAAGCCAGGCTTGATTTTTATTTCAGCTATATACAAGAACACAGTGAAACGAAACAACGTTCCTCCAGGACCATGGTGCAGCACAGGAGCACAAGTGCAAGACAAGACAATGAACACATTGCAGAAAATACAGTACAATAAATAAATACGAAAGACTTGCAATAAATAAAAAACAGAACACAGACAGTACATGGTACTGAGATTAAGTGGAGTTATGCAAAGGAGGATGTAACGTACTATGACATATTAGTAGCTTAGCAGATAGCCAAGCATATATGAGCTAGCAGTCAAGTCTAGCTGCTAACAAAATTAAAGTGATGTTGAGAGAAGTTTCTTGACAGAGTAAAAGTGATGAATTCTGTGATATTAGGCCTGTCACAATTATTAAATTATCCCTTGAACACTGTTTTTTTATCTGACTACTACAGGTGCTATCTGTCACAGACATCTGTATACACTGGAATTACGCTTGAGTTTTCATCTGCTGGGCTGAGGCAAATACATGTGAAAGACAGCAGAAAACGCATTTCTTGACAAATATTGTGGGTCTTGCGTATAAAAGTTCTAACTTCTGACTGATGCTATAACATTTACAGGGCAGAGATGAGCAGTGTTTGTTTGAGCTACTAAGTATCAGCTGAAAGGAAGCTAAATAGCAGATCAGCCAGTTTGTCCACTTTAGGCTTGCACTTCAACAAAGAGGTGAACTATTAATCACAATTAATTGTCAGTTAAAATTTCATGATCATGATGGGTCTAGCTAACATATTAGTTCTAATGAATCAAAATGAAACATTAGCATATTAACATGAGCCCATTCATTACAAAACTCCTATTTTTGGATGCATTGCAAACTATCGAATATAGGTTAGGGGTGGGCAATATGGCAATATTTTATCCCTAACATGATGAGTCAAAATGTGCTTTTCTGAGCATAGCATGTATATCGTCAGTACTTACAGAACACTGACTACCTACATGTTTCTTTGCAAAGTATGCATAATTAAGCCTCTTTAATTGGATTTAATGCAGTTTGCCATTGTAGTTGAAGATTTATTACTACTATATTATTATATAGTATATATTTTGTCACGTCCATCTTATTAAATCTTAGTATCTTAATCTACTAAATCTAAATATCGTGATGCATATTGCTTATCGCAAAAATGTCTTGATAGTGATATATTTTTGTCAATATATAGACATCAAATTGAATATGAATAGTGTGAATCGTTACACTCCTATATGAGTCTGTCTGAGAGAGAGTGAAACATGAAGAGACAGCATAACGTTTTCAGCACAAGTTCATAACGTGACCTAATTCTGCTCTCATATATCGACTGTCCATCGATTTTCCCCTGTTGTCCCTTTGTTTCTTTCAGCACCAGTATGGGTCGAGCTATTTAGGGCTGTTTCATTTATCTTGTCTGTTAAAGCACATATAGTATTGTGCCGGTCCAAACACGGCAGACTTTTCGTCCCAGCGTTAAGAGCAGAGACAGAGATAAAGCTCTGTGAACGGGCTGTCCTTCTGCTCGCTGTGATGAGGCGTGAGGATCGTGTCCTGCTCAGTTATAAATAGCTGATGGACGGAACTGCAGTGGGAAGCTCACGAGTCCACCTTAAAACACACACACACACACGCCAAAAACAGGAGAAGGGGTGTGGCTTATGGCTCCGGTGAGCGTGGCCGCTGAGCGGCAGTAGCTTGCACTGTCAGGGAATTCCGGGGCGTGACGTCAGGGGGCGGAGTGAAGGAGCGAGCGTATGTCTGTGTGTCGGCCAGTGTGAGCTTTAAAGCTTAGCGCTGTTTCCCCTTTAAAAACGCAACCCGATCCTCCGGCTTTATGAGCGAGAAGCCCAGTCGGCAGCGAGAGAGCAGGCAGACGTCAACATTAGAAAGAAAAGTCCACTTTTCCACGCCCTCCGTCAACCGAGCGGAAAAACTACTGAAGGCTAGCCGAGGTGAAAAGCCCCTTCGGCGGATTACTACATCAGGCTGCTCGGTGTAGCTCCGGAGCTCTGAGTGAGCGGCTAAACTTGAGGATACGGGCCACACCAGCGATTAAATCGCCACCGGTACGAGCAGGAATGGCTAACGTTAGCGTTTGACCTCGTGTCCTTCTCTCAGTGGCGGTGTTGGATGCTTTAGTCGCTACTTTGTTGGTGTCCGTGTCTGAGAGAAGAGTTGGCTGCCGCTGCTCGGCTTGGTGTAGCTGGTGGTGGGAGAGGGCGCTGGTAACCCAAGCGGCTCGCCTCTCAATGGTTTTATTTCATCATTCATAATTCAGGCATTTCCCATCCGTCACTTGTCTTCGTGAGTCATTCGGCAACTTAGTCGAGAAATTGTGCCTACACTCTTGGAAATGTGAAATCACTTATTTTTCTTGCGTGGAGACTAAAGCGCTCTTCGTTGCTCTTCAACAGATCGAGTCGAGGAGCTTTGTGGGGCCGAAGAAGAACGAGCTGTACTTGTATGAGGACGAGTGTAACAGCAGAGGTGAGTCTTCTCTTCTCTTCTGTGGAAACTGGACTTCATTGGTGAAAGACTGTTTAGTGACTACTTCCCAGCTTCCCCAGTAAGTTGTGTGTGCGCGCTGTAGGCTAGTGGTTGAATGAATGTGTTGTAGGCAGCAGTTGAACGGTCGCCTTACGGGAGCCGGAAGATCAGCTCATGCGTTCAGATTAACCCTTCAGAGATTGAAAACCAGTCCTAGTAACTTGTGACAGCACCGTCTGTGCGCTTTATTAGTAATTCTGAAAGGAGTGAAATAAACGCCAGACAGTACAGTTTTAACTTTGAGGATAGGGTTAAATGTGTTGTATAGTAATACTGGGGCAGGCTTGTCCGTCCCACGTGCCTTAGGGAGGGGGGTGATAGGGGGCTGTAAGGGGGGCAGGGCCGGACACAGAGAGAGCGATTGTGTAAAGCGATCCTGTGCCTTTGTGTTTAGCAGAAGGCAGGGCTAAGAGCGGGGGTGGGTTGGACACAGGCGCATGGAGTGAATGGGTCGCCTAGCCAGCCTTTTACGCACACAAAGCGCACGGATGTCTGAAAGGACAACATTTGCATCATCCTACTCTGCTACCTCCCGGCCAGGAACAGGGGGTTTTTCTCCCTCGTGTGAGCGTGTGTATGTGTAGGCCACTCTTTCTCAGAAGCTTCCAGCGTGTAGAATCAGGGACCATACCGGGAAATGACTCCAGACTTTTACGCGTTTGTGAGAACGTGCGTCCACACCTCTGGCCGGGTCACCCTTTTTCATGTGGGTTTGGTTCTTTTTATAGGACGCCATAAACACTGCAGTAGAAGCTAATAGTGGGACATTTTCAGCAGGGGGGTAGGTCGCCCACCTTTCAACAGGGACTTCCGATCAATCAAAGCGATTAGCCTGAAGACGAAGGGCCGTGTTTGCTTCGCTTTGAAGTGGTGACGAGTGCAGGGCTGTAAAGTTGGGAGAGTGAAGAGCAGCTGCAGGGAGACGGGGAAGATAGTGCTGAGTTGGTGTTTTTCGCCCCTCCTGATAGTGTTTGAATCTCCCTCCCTGAGAAAAATGCACAGGAATGAAGTGCTTATTAACCCACTCATGTCCATCAACTGCATTCAGTATGATGGTGAAAAATGCCGCATAACTTGTCCGTGATGGAATTGTGTGTCACCATACCGTTGGTAAATATCTTAATAGTATCCATTTGAACTTTTTTGATTACATGTGATTTTATTGCTTTTATTCACAGTCAGTTTTGGGTTTCCTATTCAAGAGAATAAATAACAGTAAAACCCAGCAGTCCCATATGACCAAAAGACAATTCAACATAATTGAAGTGATAAAAACTCACTTTTTAGCCCTGTTGTATGATTTTAAATCTCCAGCAATCACAGATTCAGATATGGATGTTAATGAATTAAAGAGAGATTCAGATATGGATGTTAATGAATTAAAGAGAGGACCAAAGCAAGGGGCCTGTACAACTTATTGGTAATAATACAGTAATAATGTAAGTAAATAGAGGAGATTTGCATGAGGGTGGTGCTGATGATGGATCACCAGTGGGAGGGTTGTGTGGAGGTTGTGTTTGTGTAAAACATGTGTTGTGGAGGTGTCTGACTGACTGATTGACCAGGTGTAGTGGGAAGGGGGGGTGTAGGATTGATTCTGTTGTGTGTATGTTTGTGTATAAGAGAGCTGATGAATAATTTAGGTCAGTGGGCTTGCTGGTTTGCTTATTCATTTCACAATACCTCTGATTCTTTCATTGAAAGGGAGGATGAAAGTGTGATTCAACTACTTTGAACTATGTGATAGAGTAGACACTGATGTAGATGTTAAGTCATGAGCTGAGCTGGTGTGGTAATTGTTACTGAGCTCATGAATGCTGTCATGAGCCTTATTTGAGCTGGATTAGTATTACCCAGGGATAACCAGTAATTTGAGTGATTATCAATGACATATGTAAATTTAATCCCGTACAAATATGCAGCTTTCGGTAGTTTTTTATACCTGTTGGAAACAATCTCAAGATAATGCGATAACAAATCATGTTAATAGACAACAGCACATATTTGGTGACTGGGACAACAAGGATGCCAAAACTGCCAACATTGAGTTCATTTATTTTCAAGTTCAAAACAGAACTACAGTAATCTAGAACACCATTTGGTGGTGGCCTGATAAGAAGAAGAAAAATGAATATCTTAAGTACCTTTTACAAAGTGATTTCTGTCTTGGGTGCCAATTGGTAAGCCTTCTTTATTAGCCTATTGCAAGTCTAACTGACATGATCTTGAAGTGTTTCTTGTTTATTTACTGGATTTTTAATCTTACCACTCAGTCTTACCCTGCTGTGAACTATGACATTTAAATCCAGGCTATCTGGGGTAATGTGGGGAAATTTCACAGATACTCTATCCTGCATGAATCAGCCAGTTAAATCCCTTACGAATTACACTACAGGGTCTCCTGTGATAAAACAAATGCATCTTGATTAGAGCTATGATCATCAGGTCACTGTCAGTTGTTTGTACTGCCTCGGGTCAGAAATTAGAGACTAAAGTGAGAGGAATGAAACACACAGTCATGTGGAATTCGTCTAGAACATGTCAAGTTTGTGGAATGTGTGTTAGGATAGCCCTTTATAATAAAAAAAAAGATGTTTTTACCATTTGTGTCTTACTGATGGAATATAGCTAGAGACAAAAAAAAAAGTAGATGGGGTGTTATAAGGACACATGTTCTCATGACTCATACACACCAAAGAGAAATGTTACTTTCAAACTGCCTGATATTTTCCTTTGTCACCTTACCGGCTTGTATTACCTCACATTTGGTAGGAGTCCAGCCAAGTGTGCAAAAAAAGAGAAAGTGAGGGGAGTGGTAGTGAAACTAGAGCAGGAGAGACTGGAGAGAGTGAGAGAGCGCAACGGAAACAAATACAGTCATGTTTCTGTGAATCAGTAAAGGAGTAGAATTCTCTCCTGGCCCAAAGAACATGCGTAAAGCTGGTCATTTGCGTAATATCGTGGGGGAGACATCACTGAGGAGGGATTGTTTTCTAACATCTCACATGCACAAAAAACAAACACGCTCTGTCAAAGCTCTCTCTCTCTCTCTCTCTCTCTCTCTCTCTCTCTCTCTCTCTCTCTCTCTCTCTCTCTCTCTCTCTCTCTTTCTGTATCTCTATGAATTCATTTTCACTGCTTGACTCTGTCTATATATGGTCAGCAGTTCGTTTATCTGGCCTTCTTTCATTTGAAGCAGATTGAATATTTGGGATTCCAGTGCCGGTCATGTTGCTGTGGCGATGGATCTGACTGTCCTGATTGGCTGAATCACTCTTCAACTTTTTTTCAGAGCGTCAAACAGCAGTTGCTTCGGCTGGCTGCCATGGCAACCGTTGCCTTGGGGACAGAGTCTGAAGCCCAGCTCTCATAGGTTTTGTTGTGTTCTTTTTTGGTAACTAGTCCATGTATCCGCCTGTTTGTGCATCATGCTTCGCTTTCTTGGAAATAAGGGGCACTGATGTAGGAGGGGGATTTTGGGGGGCTGAGTATAAGCGTGCACACACACACACACACACACACACACACACACACACACACACACACACACATGTACACTCATTGATGTTCGGCATCGCTTTGTTCCAGGAATGAAAAGGTAGGAAGATGGTTTTAGGGTAATAGTTTACAAAAACAAGTGTGAGCGATTGATCACCTTGTTCCACTAAATGGAAAAACATAAGAAACATAACTCATGTTTCTCTGAAAGTTCTAGACTCGTACTTACTGTGAAACAGCCTGCTTTCATGCACAGATGGTCATGCACAGCACTTTAATGTGTGTGAGACGTTCACACATTGAGTCACTGTTCTACACAGGCACAGACACTCTCATATGTGCTCTCTCTCTGTCTGATTCCAGCAAACTGGCTTCGCTGAGTTTGACGGTTTTGTTTCTTTGAAAGTTGTTTTGTCTCTTTCATTCTTAGTATAATCACTGTAGAAGGTGACTAACTGAAGGGATGTTTACTAGATCCTCTCAGCTATCATATACTGTCACAAATCATTTTTTATATAAAAGAATAAGTACTATTGGATCATTTCTATTGGTTCAGACATGAAATACATAAAATATAAAAAGGCAAAAAAGTGAGTATTTTTTGGAGATTTTGATGTAACAGTGATATCACTTGTATCTGCAGTAGCTGGTCTTTATTCAGACTTTCTTGAGGTTTATACAGATTCCAGCTAAAAGCTTTGAGGGAAAAATCACTCCTTCAGCTCTCACTCAGACAATTTGCGTTCCACAGGATGTTAGTATGCTCCCCCTGCCCCTTTAGACCTCCTCCCCTTTTGGGAGGCCCACTTCCTGTTGCTCTGACGACAACTTCCTGTCTCATCACAGCCTGGCTCTTTGTTCTGCTTTTTTAATGCTTGCTCTCACTGTCTTTCTCTCTCTCATTCATTAACACACACACACACACCCATTCTTTTTTTCCCATGTGGTGAAGCAGTTAACATTAAACAACAGTACGACAGCAGGGAACTTCACTTCGCATTAACTCAGGCCTACGGGTTTCAGGATGTCAGCAGTACTGTGTAAACATTTTTGAGGGGGAAAAAAACACAGTTTTTTCCTTGTACTGAATCCTAATTTCTACCCAAAAGCTTGTGTGAAGTGATATTGTCTTTATGATTCACTGCATGTGTAGAAATAATTTCTGTTGCCTCTTTTTTAGGTAACAGTATGACTGATCTTGCCTGCTCTCATACGTGCCACAGTGTTTACCACAATGACAGCCCCAAACATGGGTCATTTACTATTAACAGCACTGGGCTGCTGAGAAAAGCATCTGGTTTCTCTAAATAAAAGCTTCACGTGTCACAGGCTAGAATTTTCCTACTCAGAAAACGAGGTCAGCTGTATTTTCACTGCTGCTGATAACATAAACACAGTTCACTCATTCACATGTATAGTACTGTGTAGTAGTCAGAGATCACCCTTTATTTATTTAATTTCCAGTTAACACGTCAGTTAAGTACAGCTTATTCATTGGCTACAACATTAAATATAACATGACATTGTATTTGCATATGCAAGGAGAAGTCAAAGGAGAATCATAAATATTAAATGACACAGGAAAAATGGGACTGCAGGTCCAGTGCAAGACCTTCTAGGCCACCAAAACTGTCACTATCAGATGACGTAGTACTTAAAGCTTTTTTCTTTGAGAAATACAAAGAAATGAGGCTCCGTTCTTGCTTATGTGGACAGATGTTTTTGTCAGCCCTTCAAAGACAGCTCAACACTGAAAGAATGTGTGGCTGACAGGAAGCTGTTATTTAGAAAACAAAAAAAGAAAAAAGTTAAATCAAGCAAAGAAGCTGCTGGTGTTCCCAGAACAATTGTCTGACCACCCCAGAGCCCAGACCTTAACATCGTTGAATGTGTGGGATGACGTAGATCATGAGAAACAGAAAATGCAACAAACTTCTAAGACTTAACTTTGGAGGTGTGGAACAATATCAATACAAGCGTTATTACACGATATTACACAGTTGTTGAAGCTTCTGTGTAAATTTTTGGTTCTTTCATTTATTCATTGTATTTAGTGGTTGATATGGCTGAAAGTGAAAGAGATGGAGGGTGGTCTCTGATTTTTGCACAGTACTGTATATAAAATCATTTAAAAACATTAGGAATGTATTATTTTGGCACTGTTTTCAAATGACCAACAGTAGGCCTGCTTTACTGCGTCTGTGTCCTGAGTTGAACTCACTTCTGTGTTCAGGATGTACACTCAGTGTGTAGGAGCATGTGGGTGTGTGGGTTGGGAAGGCAGTGATGGCATCATGATGATGATGATGATCCACCTTGCATCACTGGCAGAGTGCGGCAGGCACACACACGCATACACACAGTGAGGGCAGGGAACATACCAGCTCCACTGTGACGTTATTTCCGTGTGTGTATGTGTGTGTGTACCCGATCTCTATCTAGTTAGTTACATAATGTCCAAATGTGAACGTTCACCCACAGGCCCTTCCGACAGCCTCCTCTACATAAGAACATTGCTTATTCTCTCTCTCCCTCTCTCCTTTTCATCTTCCTCTTATCTCATTTCTCTGCTCTGTCATCCTGTAAGCTATTGTGCTGTCATATGTGTTGTCTTCTTGTCTTTGTATCTCTCCATAATTTGATTGGTAATTCTCGAGTTAAAGTTTCTCTTTGATCCTTCATAAAGGTGATGTTGAAGCTTCTTACCACAGTCAGGTTTTCTGACGCCTGATTCGACTGCAGTCAGCGTCAGCTATTTCCTGGGGATTGTTTTCATTGGTCATGCATGGTTGATGACCACCTGTGGCTTGGCACTGATTTGGTTCAGTGTTTTTAGGTGCTGAGCTGGTAGCTGTGAGGACAAAGCTGATGACTGGAAGAGCAACTTGACGTCTGCTGTCGTGGGGATTTTTTTTACCCTCAAGGCTGATGTGTAGGAGAACAGGGGATTTACTATTATGATGTCATTATAAACATAGGATAATTACAAAGTTATAAAAGATGATTTAAATAGAATGGAATTTCAATATAGCAATGTATGTATAGGTACTTGCTTGTTTATAAGCATTGATTAGTGGTTATTACTATTATAACTATTAACTAAAAATATTCATTAAAAGTATGTTGTGACAATCTGATGGGACAGAATTTAGACACTTCAGATACTGGATGATTGAGCTGCTTCAATCCACAGTCCAGGAGGCAGTAACATTTATGTTGTCATTCACCAATAACCACACAACCAACCACAATAGAGCATATTTCTCGAACTTTCTGCTGATAATACCACCCACATGGGTCATTTTCACTCTCGGTTCTGGCTAAATTTTTGGTTACAGATTCCCCGATTCGGCACTGCCATGAAAAACCCAACCTATTTACTTCACATCCTGTTTTTGCTATCATAACAACAAAGCAGTGTTGAGTATGATGACGAAACACTTTTAGAAATTCCCGACGCTGTCATTCTAAGTGGTCGCCCCCGATCACCTGACCGTAAGCAGCATGAAAGCACAATGGGGGCGGAGTCCGACATGTGGGGTAAGCCCTGTATTCTCCATCTGAATCATGGGGGTTCCCCAAGATACTCCCCAGACAGGCACATGCACATGATCTAAAATATGGCGGTTGACAGACAGTGTTGTTTGTTTTAATCTTGATGTCTGTGTCGTTTCCAGTAAACACAGGCATTTGGATAAATTACGATAACATAGAGAAATACAATATATGTGCTAGTATTCTGCTGTTTGACACACTGTTATAAACTGATATATACTGTTGCAGATGATTTTATAGGCTCTTTGTGAAAAGGAGACTGGCATTATAGATACACACTTCAAAACATATATACATGTATATGTATGTGTGTATGTTTGTGCATATATATGTATGTATGTGTGTGTGTGTGTGTGTGTGAGTGTGTGAGTATACTTTTGAAGTGGTTATGTTTCATAATAGCCTTGTTGTTATTGCATAGCAGCACAACACTTTTTGATTTGTTGTTGTTACTCAGTCTGAGGTATAGAAGTTGGCTAGACTATATGTATGCAGACGGTGGACTAGTTTCAGTGGTGAGTAAGCTGTGTGTATTCTATTAATACACTCTGACTAAATGTGACTGCAGTCACTCACTTCCTCTGGCTATCTTGAGCACAATATCTCTGTTTCAGTTAACCTAGAAAGGCATACATGCACACGCAGCAGAGTGAACGGTAGAAAAACCCACTTGCTTGTACAGGCACACTGTCACCTCAGTCTTGCCCTTAATTCAAAAAGTGCACACACATGGAAACATGCCGGATCCCGAGAATGATGGTCTATGACCCCTCCTGCTGCTCCACCCCTCAGTTTTTCCTGTCACACACTTTTCTCGTGTGATAGTTGGCTTTACACACCAAGCCCTTCCTATGAGAGCATGGGGCGGACATGCTGTTTATCCAGTTGCTTATCAAAATCCCTCTCACCATTGTGCTAGCCCTTTAGGCATTTAGAACTCCAGTGAGCAGCGCTACATAACCTAGCTTCATTTTATATATATATATAAAATATTTGTAGATGTTTCTTGTCAATTACTTGTCAATAACAGTTGTACCAGATTGAATTTTTTGGTTAAAAGTTCTATTGTGAAACTGAAGAATTAGTTGGCAGCCTTAAATCTTTGCCTTGTGGTTGAAGTCTCTAAATTTTAATGCTTGAAGTAGCAAGGGCAGTTGCCAAAGGAGGGGGAAAGGAAAAAAATGACTTCCTTTATGAAGTCTGTAAACATATAACAATTTCTGGTCAGAAAAAATAAAAGAGGGGGAAAAAAAGATAGTCCTCCAAACTGCTGGAGAAAGCATCTATAAAGCCTGAAATCAAAGGGGCCTAAGCGCTCCAAATCCACATGACAGCACACCCTATATTAGAATGCCAACACATATATATATATATAAATAACATTCATAAAATGTGTAATTAGCATTAAGAAGAAATATAAAACTTTATTTATATATGGTTACATTTTGCACATCATTGGCTTTTCTGTAGAGTAATAAATACATAGAGTTGAAATAGCAGCGTAATTTAAGTCTGCTCTAAGCCTATAGTTTTTTAAGCAATTATGTGGTGGTGATACCATTGTGATTCCAATATCACTGTGCATCATTGCCGTAATACTGCATCCAACTAGGAGTCGCAATTAGTTTACTACAGCTGGCAATATCAAATGGTTGGTCTGCACTGAGGTTAGATGGGCTTCTGTGTTTTTACTGAAACTAACACAAAAACACTAGCAGCTCATCCTCTGCTGGGCTCTATATGGGGTTGCATGTTGTGCACTCACTAAGATCCCCATATTTTTGTTGGGCTCCTACTGTTTAAGAAGATTATGTGGTTTGCTTGTACAACATATTTAAACTTTCTAAATGTTCCTAAGTAGCATATCTTTAAGAACAAGTGGCTTAAGACTGTTATCTAGTACTTACAGCCTGTAGATATGTAGGTCAGGACTAGTTGAAGCATCTTCCTTTTCTCACAGGCACATGAGAATTCTACCCTGCACATGCTGAACTGTTTTTGAGTTGAAGAATGTAGAATTCAGGGTAGAAATAGGCTACGTTTATACAGCATGTAAAAGTGGCCCAGATCCATTTCCGATCTGCGGCAGTGCGACTTCAGTATCTGAATTTATGTAAACTTTTATTTCAGTCCAAGTCGACATTCATCATAATTTCTCATTGCTGAGGCTCAAACATTTAGGCTGAGAAGAAGAGACTCATCACAGCCGCTCTGTGTTCAAAGAAGTTTAGAACGAAGCGGCCGGAGGAGACAGATGCTGCAGCGTTTAAAGAATTTGTGGACGTGACCAAAAAAACGAGCCTTTTTTATGACAAAATCGAAAACACTGCGGGTGATGAGCCCAACTGTCGACCACTGGAACTTCATAATCGCTCCTGTGATGCGGGCGAAGATGACACTGAAAGCTCCTGGAGCGACAGCCGTTCTCTGGCCGTCATGACTGTTTACCTCCAGACGAGCCGCCTCGTGAAGCTCTGTTCTTTTGCACATGCGGGTTGGTTTAGGAGCTGATCTGCTCAGACTGATGTTGCATACAGATCACATTTAAAAGATACTGCGAACTGCCAGACAAAAGAAATTGGATTTGGTGAGAAAATCAGATTCAGGCCACTTTTACCTGCTGTGTAAACATAGCCTTAATAACTCAAATGAACTCTTCTCTTTTTCAGTGATCAAGGCCTGCCTACTTTGACAAAATGATTGGCTGCCAGAACTGAAGCCAGCAGTCATTGATATTACCGGGAGCAAACACTAGATGTTCAATTGAAAGGTGAATCTCGTGTGTGTGTGTGTATGTGTGCGTGTGTTCTTGACACATAGACAGCAAATTGGTGTGAAATAGTGTGAGTAACAATGAACAGCAGCATCATGATTATTTCAGTCCTCCTGAAATCTAAATCCAAAGCTCCTGAAATATCACAGGGCTTATAATAGCATGGCACCCAGAGCTGGAGAGAATGAGAAGCAGTGCGGACACTGTGGGCTCAAAATATTCGCCACACACGCGAACACACTGTCTGACTGGCACTGGTGAGCAATGATGTCTCATCCACACGCTTGCTGTTTGCCTGTGTGTCACAGCTATCTTTGAATAGTGCAGCATGTGAGTCTGTCACAGCTAGCGCAGTGTTGAATAGCAGGGTCTTATTGCCAGAGTTTGTTCTTTTTTTTTTTTTTTTTTTGTTCACTGTGAGTTGAGAACAAATCCTCTGACTCTCATCTTCAGACTCACCTATGTTATTTTTATCAACCAGCTGACATTTTCGCTGTACACCATATGTTTTATAATAATCATTTTATTAAAGTATGATAAGTTTGGACAAGCCCCAGTATATTTATGTTTTACACACTGCACTAAATCCAACTCAGCAGGTCTAATCATGGTCTCTTCTTAACAAAACATGCTTTTGTTCAGTGTTAAGTACTAACAATGTCCACAGTATGCTTAGAAAAGCATTATGAAGCAAAACAACACACTAACACTAAATACTGTCATGTTGTCCACCCCAAGTTACTATTAAAACTTGGTTATCCCTCCTTTTTTGCACAAGGCCAGTAGCTGTGCTAAGTGTGTCATTACTTAGTGCCTAATGAGTTGAGCTGCCTTACAAACATGCCTTAAAAGATTTTCTGGTTCATATGGTGCAGGTCAGCTTTGGCAGCATTTTAATGAGGTTTAGGGCAATAGCAAAAATGTAATACCACAATGTCAAGAAGTGCCTATGTGTGTGTGCTGAACAGTCTAATTTATTGTGTGTGTGTGTGTGTGTGTGTGTGTGTGTGTGTGTGTGTGTGTGTGTGTGTGCTGAACAGTCTTAATTTATTGTGTGTGTGTGTGTATGCATGCATGCATGCTTTCATCCGGTCTGTGTGCTTGTGTGTTTTGGCTGTGTGGGCAGGTGCGTGTGGGTATTTGATATGAACACAGCCAGTCCTGTCACTTGGTCTGGCTCCCTGAAGAATACTGTAATTTTAGTCCCACTTTTTTTCCTTTTCTTAATCTATTGCTCCATCCTGTTCAGCCCTTCTGTTGTTCCTTGCCCCTCCTCCCTCCCTGTCCCATCTCTCTCTCACCCGCTCACTGTCTTTCTCCTCAACACGCCTGGCCTAATGAGATTAGCCTTGGTGTCTTTCTTGTTATACACACAAACACACACAGGACCAGAAGCACAGTGCACACTCAAAAGCTCAACAGAAGGGCATAAGCTTACCCACACACGCTCGCTCACACAAACACAGCACACACTACACCGCTGGCTTGGCTCCAGAAGCCCTCTCTGCCTCTCCTTCACTCCCCCTCTGTTTCTCTCTCTCTGCCAAGAGGCCCCAGGAAGGGTTATAATGACCTCAGTGCACTCATCCTATAGGTGAACTCCCACTAGCCCATCTGCTCTACTCGCACACTCCCACATATATTGCACTCACTGCCCCCTACAGGCTGCCTGTAGTATTAACACAGCTGAGACCTTCTTTGTTTAGCTCAAGTATTACATTGACAGCCATTAAACAAACAAGTCATTTGGTAAACACACACAGTCTGAATGAATGATTAAAAAGAAAACATAGTCATTGTTTGCTTTATTGAGTCCATCTAACTATCTAACATGAACTTGCTACAGCTTGTCAGAGCTTGTCCTCCTACTTCTTTGTTATGCTACCATCTGAAATTTTCCATACAAGTCATTACAACATAGTCATTAGAAACAGTGAAGTGACTCCACAGCCCCTAAATATATAATGATCAACCATTTAAGACTTAGTCTCATTCTGTGATTAAATGGCATTGGTCCAACTTAATGTGCTGGTGGCTGCAAGAGTAATGTTTAAATATAATAAGTATATGATCAAGTTGTTGTTTTTTTTTTTAAATCAGCAGAGTGTTAGATCATTTGCATTTAAAACATCTGTAAATTGTTTCTGTGGATGCTGTTTGAGTGTAATATTCTCTCTAAAGAAAATCCATTGAAATCTTTCTTTGCCTCTGCAGTTCTCAGGAGCAGCGGTAGACAAGTTCTCCTCAGTGTCTGTGTGTTGCCCTCTCTCTGCTGCAGTGGAGGGCTTCACGCACACAGGTAGTGTGGTGAGTAATTGCAGAATCAACATACAGATCAATACATGTCTTGAGACAATTTGGTGTCAATTTATTTCTGGCATGCTTATAGTCAGTTTACCCTCAGCAACACTCCGGTTGCTAATATTCTCTTTTTATTACTATGTGCTTTTCACAGGCTGGATGCATCACACAGCAGAGCAGTTTGGCGCGCGCAGCACACGGGACCCTTTCCCTCTAGACGGACTCAACCGTGGAACATGGGCTCCCGTGAGCAGCCGTGCTTGGCCTCCTCCTGCCAGGTAGGCACACCAACCCCTATTCCCCAATGTCCCTTCAAGTGAGCATGCTCACATTTTTCTGTCTAATCTATGTAGCATACAGTTGATTACCACAGACAGTAATTTTGACGTTTCTCAACACTTAGAACAGAAAACCACTGACTTAGCACACTAAATTTGTTTTAGTTTTTCTTTAACTAAAGGAACATTTTCTTAAATGATTTTCAGTCAAATTCTACAGATGCAACAGATAGAGATTAGGTTGAACTTCAAGTATTCCTTTATTCTTTTTTTTCTACTGACAGGTGCTCACCTGGTATCAGTCAATCCCAGTTCCTCCCAAACATCCCGCCCAGTCACATGGCAGGGCTGAACCATCCAAGTAAATTCTTCAACAGTGGGTGAGTGTATGAGCACAGACATTGTCACAATGCATAATTTATAATAACACATGTTGGTTCTTACTTCTTTGTATGTATGTGTCTCTGTAATTAGCCCACTGGCACGCGGAGGGGATAAGCTAGAACTGTCTCAGGCCTTGTTGCCAGGATTACATCGGGTACCACCTGCTACACCCAGGCCATGGGAGCCGATTGGTCAGCATTATGATCAGTTGCCCAGTGATGACCATTTCCGTTTACACAACGGATACAACACTGGACCACTTGCACACCTTACCGCCCGAGCCAACCAACTATTGAAGGTGAGCGAGATGCGCGTTCAGTATGATCACATTTTCCTATAATTAAATACAAACCTAAGCTGAGACTCTTGGAACAACGTACAAGAGTATTCCATAGATTAAATGTCATAAGGAGTTTACTTCCACCATAATATGTTTATAGTAATATACTTTTTGTTTGCAAGCTTTTCACATCCACTTTGTAAGTTCAGAACAAATGTTTAAAGTTCATAGAAATTAAAATGTATATTTTATAATTCTTTTATGTTACTTCAGCTTTGTAACATGGTTACTAAATACATGCTGCTTCAATGTTTACTCTCTCAGTATGGTCCCCTTTCTGCACACCATGGCTCCAGGCAAATGCCTCCTCTCTGTAATGACATTTGGGCACAGTCCCAGCAGCAGCAGCAAGCACCACCAACTAGGGACCCTTACTCTCATGCTAGCCAGTTAAAGCGGTCAGCACCTCCATTGGGAGAGCAATCTGTCATTCAGCATACCCCCCATCCTCAGAACAGGCCTAGTGAGGATTGCCCTAGCCCGAGCAAGAGGAAGAGGAGCTCAGAATCTGATCAGGTAAGGAATGACACATTAGAAGATTAAAGAAGCGATTTCCAAAAAACAGATTAGGTTATGTTGGTAGCTGTTACTGCATGTGTATATTTAGCCCTGTCACATTTCCCTACCAGGTCTACTTTACTACTGTGACATTAAGCCCTTTAAATCAATACTATGGAGCTTGTACACAGATTTTTATTTTATGTACTATTTTTAGCTTTACTCCAACTGCGAGCTTTGTCATGAAAATTGTTCAGCGATGCCTTTAATGAGGATGACTATTTTTCTGCTAATTCTTTCAGAAATGTAACATTGCTTTTGATCAAGCACCATTTTGTTTGCAGCATGGCGCTTATCAGTTCCCTGGACCAATTGGATCTTCCTTGTCCTCACTGCAGCAGCCTCAGTCCCACTGTCCCCCACAAAAACAGGGATTCTGGAACCCTTTGCAAAAGGGAAATGCATCCTGGAGCACAGCTGAACGGAAGGTGGAATCCACAGAGTTTCAGGTCAGTAAAAATGATCTTATTAATAATAACATTCAGTTATAGGGATCCTCCATCATTTAGGATGTGTATAGATCTGAATACATTTTTGTTTGACACCACAACTTTAATTCACATGTATGTCTGGTTTACTCACCTCACTGTTCATTCACAGGACTTGCGCAAACCAGGAATAGATGACTTTAGTTACAAACAGTCCCCATCCTCCAAACTCTCACCTCTCTCTCCACCTCCCATTTCCACCCCTGGAGGTTATGGACAAGGCAGAGGTCCTCCAACCCAGCGCCACAAACCTTCTCTGTCACCACAGTCTATGGGGTCCTCTTCTCACAGTGCCCACCTAAATGACCGAACATACCCCTACCCCAACAACAAATCTTCAGCTCAGACTCAGGGGGAGCAACAGGGCATTCCTTCCCACAGAGCGCATGATTCTGGGGTGAGCGCCACTCGCAGTCAAGCACCCCCTCCACGACCTTCACTAACACAGTCTAACAGGGATTGCCCTGCCCCCACACCAGCACACCATGCCACCGTGCCTTACAGCCACCCCAACTTCCAGCCCCATCCAGGGCTGGTCCACACCACCAGCTCTTCTTCCAGCAGCAGGACACAGGCCACAGCACCTCAATGCAACTCTCAGAAGCCCTGGAAGAACCAGACCAAACATGGTCATCATATTCCAGTGAGTGCCAGATTCAGTAGAATAAACAGCACAACCAGTTGATGTATAAAATTATGATTTTTTTTTTTTTTTTTGGTTAATTTAAGAAATAATGTGTGCAAATGTGAAATTGAGTTTCTGATATGTTAATCTTTTATGTTTCTCCTCAGGATTCAGGTCCCTACCACCCACTGGTGGAGCCTCAGGTCACCCCTTCATCTCTACAGCAAAAGCAGAATGGGACTAGGGAGAACCAAGATGCAAGTACTCCCCAACACTTAAGTCCCCCTCAGGCTCTGACTCGAGGCCCAGTTATCACCCCCAACATGCCCTCACTAGAAATTTCAAGTCCTTCTTGCTCACTGGGCCTGTATAGTAGTGGGGAAACTGTCCCAACTGTGAGTTCATTGCCCTCTACTAACTCTGCTGTAGCCAGCACCGTAAAGAGCTGGAAAGCCACAGACTCTTCTGAGCTAATCTCAGAAACCAATCCAGCTCCATCGACACATCAGGGCTATCGGGGATCCCAGTTCCAGGGAACCCACCACCAACAAGAGGCCAAAACTCAGCGTAAGCCACCACCTTTACCCCACGAAGATCAGGGCAGACCCCACTATACCCAAATAGTTTCCTCTGTTCCTTCTACTCTCAGCTCAGGGTTTCAGAGATCAGGAAGTAGTGTCATCACCAGCAGGGCCTCAAATAACCTCCCGCAGGTTGCCAATTCACCCCTTCACCACCCACAGTCTGCAGCACCCAACACTGTGAACACAGCTCCTCAGCCACACTCGGATCCTTTGTACCCCAAGATGCCTCACCATGCAGCCCCAGCAGTGTCTCAGGTGCCCCCTGCCCAGGCATATCAAAAGCCATGCCAGCAACCTGCCATTTCCAGCCCAGAGTCTATTGAAGATACACTGAAAAAACTTGCCGAGTTGCAGGACCACATGCAAGCTGAAGAGCGAAGGAGAGAACAGGAGGAAGAGGAGCAGAAACAGAAGAGGGAGAGGAAGGAAATAAGTATGAAGGTACATGAGGAGTCTGCAATTGAGAGCCTGGAGCGGTTGCTGTCAAATAGTGCTACTGATCCACCCCCTCCACGCCTATCTCCAGCAATTGCACCTTCCTCAGTGTCACCACCAAGCCAGACATCGCCGCCCTGGCTGAGCCGGGGTGGAGTTCCTAATCGTCCACCTGTGCCTGGCACAGCTTCCCTAGAAAGGTCTCGACCACCTCCTCTCACACCTCAAACAGACTATGCCCGTGAGAAGCAAAGGCAGAGAGAGCAGTGGAACAGTAGAGCATCGCTCAGTCCCCCTTCACAGAATACCTCAGGGATTCCAACACATACATACCCCTCCAAACCTACCCCAGCAGACTCCTCAAGTAACCAAACAATACTATCAACATCTTGTCTATCCAAAGACTCTCCCATTCAAAAGAGCCCTCACGAGGTCAGGGCTATGGGTGCTATCCCCAACCCACCAAACTTACGAGAACCCCCTAAACTCTACCAGGCTTTCCCCAGGGACACTCTACCTTCTTGCCAACCAACAGGTACAAGTTCAGGCAATCTCCACAAGAGTATGCCCAGTGGTGGGCTAGGTAGTCTTGGCAGCAGTGCAAGTAGTTGCAGTGGGGATTCAGATAGTGCCCAGTTTGAAGAGGAACAATCTGAGCTCTTCCCTGATGGTTTGGCAAACATCATGAAGATGTTAGATGAGTCCATTAAGAAAGAAGAGGAACTGTACTCTGGTCAAAGTGGCACACAGACCTGCTCAAAGCAGACATTTTCTGTCACTGTGGCACCCATGAAGAGTTACCTTGGTGCCCCTGACCTCATGCCTGCCCTGAAACAACCATCCTCTGAAGATTATCTGACAGACACCCATGCTAGCCCCCCTGTCCTGAGTCGTCAGGGATCTTTGGCATCACCTTGCAGTCGTACCTCTTCACTTGAGGAAGAGGAGGAGATGCTAAAGATCATCCCGAAGCCAGCCAATACTCAGCATCAAGATAGTGGTGTTAGCATCACAGGGACCAACTACCGCCATAGTGACCTGGCCAAACTATATGGACTTCCAGAGGCAGTGAAGAGTGAATGCGAGGAGGATGAGGAAGAGGCAGAGCAAGAAGATGATACACCTTCCTGTTCCCCACCACATATGAGGCCACACCTGCATCAGACAGGAGTGAACAGCATGTTTAAAAACTTAGCATCTGTGCTGGAGAGCCAGAAGTATGCCTACCGTGGAGGGCCATTCGGTCGGCCACCTCCCTCTGCCCTGGTAGGAGTGAAATATTCTTCCTCACTTTCACTGGGCCCAGATATCTGCAGACAACAAAGCACTTCTCCTACATCAGGATCAACTAGCCACCCAGGCTTTAGTAACCCAACCCAGGCCCCAACAAATACTACCTCAGAACAGACCCATCCTCAGTCACCATCAGTATGTGCTGCAGAGAGAAAAGGAGGGCCTCTGTCAAGTCAGTCTGATCTTTCTGGACATGAGAGCGAGGAAGGGATGAGGAAGGGGCCTACAGATAAAGAAGATACTTGTGATGTCAAGGTCTCCAAAGAGGTGGAAGGGAGGCCGAAGCTCATGACCATCTCAGAATCATCACTTGCAGAGTTGGGGCGCAGCTGTGAGGTGATGTTAAACCGACACAAACTTCCTTCGAAAGCATTATTGGATCACAGTAAGCCTGAGACTCAGGACATGTACAAACCTGAGAAGGAGAAGGATCGTAACCGTGAGAGAGAACGAGAGCGTGACCCAGAGAGGAAACACAAGCACAGTAGCAAAAAGCATGAGGAGAGGAAAGAGAGAAAGAAAAAACACAGAGAAAGACGAGAAGAAATGTCCCTCTCTTCTTCCTCCTCCTCATCATCAAGCTCCAGTCGGCGGCACAAAGAGGGCAAACCACACAAAGAGAAGAGGGGCAATGTGGACCTTCAGATTAAGGAAATCCGGGAGAAAGACAGAGAACAAGATGGAGAGAAAAAGAAAAGGAAAGAAGAAGGAAGTGAAAGAGAGGAATGGGTGTCTTGGAACAAGGAGAAGAGTGGAAATTCATCAGATCGTTCATCATCTTCATCTGCACTAGGTTCAACAGACTTTCAGAAGCTGAAGGCTTTAACAGATGGGCCACCCAAAGAGTTGAAGATTCGCCTGATTAAGGTGGAGAGCGGAGACAGAGAAACTTTCATTGCCTCAGAGGTAGAGGAGAAGAGGATTCCACTGCAGGAGATCAGCATCAAGAACACAGCCAGTGAGATCATCAGATCTTGCAAGTGAGTGATGGTGACATTTATGTTGACACTGTGTGGTACAGGTCAGGAATGAAAGGATCCAAATTATCAAAAGACTAGAACATGGTGTTTGTAGAATTATATTACTCTAATAATTTTTTTTTCTTTAACATTTCAGGGCAGCCCGTGTAAAAGGGAAGTTTAAAGAGTCCTATCTACTCCCATCCTTTTCTGTGAAACCAGTTTTTCCCATGGAGCATCCAATCCCACGGGAGAAACTCAACCCTCCCACACCCAGCATCTATGTGAGTGTTTTAAACACTTAAGAAAAGTTGATAGTTAAGGAATCAGAAAATGTCAGTCACACAGCTATGTACGCAGCATTGTAGATAGGTCTACAGCCCAAAACTTTCCACTAAAAGAGTAATAGAGGTTTATACTTATAGTTTATACTTTACATAGGACAAGAAAGGTACTTTGTTCTTGATGGTTCTGCCCCTTTCCATTACAGCTGGAGAGCAAGAGAGATGCCTTCTCTCCTGTGCTACTTCAGTTTTGCACAGACCCCAAGAACCCAATTACAGTCATTAGAGGACTGGCAGGCTCCCTGAGACTGAGTGAGTACCACATCACTATAGCACCACCCTATGTATTGCTTACAATTCACAAAGAAGAGCTTCGATTCTGCATAAGAGCTTTAGCAATGAAGTGATGGAATAGCAGTGCTGAGAAACATTTTACTTACTAATTGTGACCTGCCATAACTTAAAGGGCCCACATCACGGAAAAATCTAATTTCCCTTGCTTTTTGGAATGTGAGTTGCAGTGTTATAATCCACATTTGAAAACATATGAAATTAAGCTTATTTTTATTTCATTTGTCGTGATGTCACAAAAACCAACAAATTGACCTAAATCCTATTTAGCCTACAGCAGTTTAGCTCTGCCCAAGTTATAAGGAATATTTCAGCCTGGACTGCTGTATATGAGGCACAGTGCATGGCAGCCAGTCAAAGCAAAGGTAGTTTTAAACACAGTGACAAAAACAGCTTTTTAAAAAATAAAATTATATTAACTAAATGCACCATCAGGCCATCCCCACTAGAGACATTCATAGGCATATGACAAAAATGATACTTATCTCTGCAGATTTGGGGCTGTTCTCCACTAAATCCCTAGTGGAAGCAAATGCAGATCAGGCAGTTGAGGTGAGAACTCAGGTGCAGCAGCCAGCTGATGAGAACTGGGACCCCAGCGGCACAGGGCAAATCTGGCCCTGTGAGAGCAGCCGTTCACATACCACCATAGCCAAATATGCCCAATACCAGGCCTCCAGCTTCCAGGAGAGCCTCCAGGTTGGACTACTGTGTCTTTCTAAGCAATAATAATTTTTTAAATATTGTAACAAGCACATACTTCTGTCCGTTCACGTGAAGTCACATTTGTACGTCTGTTCCCGCAGGAAGAGAAAGGCAGTGATGATGATGATGATGATGATGAGAAAAAGCCTGTCAGTAATTCAGACAGCACAAACAGCAACTCCACAAATTCAGGCTCCAGGTATTTTAAACTAACATCTGTACATAAAGTATCTTAAAATGATTTTCATATCTGTTGATTTACCCGTTGTATTTAGCGCATCTTTGACACACCACTCCTATGCTTATTGTGCCCCTATCAGCCCAGAACAGAAATCAGTGGGAAAAATCATCAAATTTGGCACCAACATCGACCTCTCTGATCCAAAGAGGTAAGAGAACAATGCATAAAGCAGCATTTGTTCAGGTGCTTACATAGTGGTTGTTTCACAGTTCCCTTTTTCTCAAAGCTTCTAAATGCTTTTGTCTTACTGACCTCTACTGGTAATGATGTGCATTCATGTCTCATACATTTTTATGTTCACTCACATTAGGTCATTTATATTTAGGTCATTTATATTTTGCTGTTCTGAACATATGTGTGTGTGTTCAGGTGGAAGCCTCAGCTGCAGGAGCTACAGAAGTTGCCTGCATTTATGCGCGTGTCCTCCAGTGGTAATATGCTGAGTCATGTTGGACACACCATCCTAGGCATGAACACCGTACAGCTCTACATGAAAGTCCCCGGCAGTCGCACGCCAGGTGTGTGTATGCGAGTGTGCATCCTCACAAAACCACTAGTGCTAAATAAACATGGTGCAGTTTGTGTTTTTAAAAAAAAACAAAAAAAAAACCTCAATGCATCCTGAAATATCTGTGGTCGTGCTTGGTGTTAAAGATCTTTGTACTTTTGCTTGTTTATAGGCCACCAGGAGAACAATAATTTCTGCTCTGTGAACATTAACATTGGCCCTGGAGACTGTGAGTGGTTTGCTGTCCATGATAACTACTGGAAGGCCATCAGCGATTTCTGTGAGAAGTAAGGAAGCATGGCATAGTATTCATCACTGTTAATTCTCTCTCCAATGGTTAAGATGATCTTAATGTTTTAGAAAATCTTTAGATACATTTAATACTTCTCTGACATTAAGCTGCTGTATTAGACTCTAAAACATAAGACAGTGTTCAAGATATTTTGAATGATAATTGGCAGAGATGTATATTGTACAAAATATCTACACTGGGTTTACAGGTAGTGTACACTGGGTCACCCTTAGGGTATTACCCTAAAGTCAAGCATTTGGCACAGAAGAAAAAATTGATCATAGTATTATAAACAATCTTTGCATTATTCTGTACATTTGTGTGTTTGGGAAGGCTATATACAGACACTAGAGATTAATCAGTAGTTCCTCAAGATTAATTAGAATTTGTTTTATGATTAGCTCCAGAAACGAAAGGCAATGTAAGAACAGATCTGTTTAATATCAGTTGTCTGCTGTTGCTGGTTACGAGTTCTGAAAAAGGAAATGTGACTGACTGTGGTACCTTATTTCAGGCACGGTGTGGACTATTTGACAGGCTCGTGGTGGCCAGTGCTGGAGGATCTCTACCGCTCCAATATCCCTGTATACCGCTTCATCCAGAGACCTGGGGACTTGGTGTGGATCAATGCAGGCACAGTGCACTGGGTCCAGGCTGTGGGCTGGTGCAATAACATTGCATGGAATGTAGGGCCACTTAATGGTAAAGGGCCCCCTGGTGGCTAATCTAAACAGAAATAATATTGAGTTATTATGAAGGTTATGCTAATTAAATTATCACTTCATTTTAATACAGTATTATGTGTTTGTGCCTTGAAGTTGTAACAGTGTTGTGACTGTTTATGTCAATGTGATTTAAGCGTACCAGTACCAGTTGGCCCTGGAAAGGTTTGAGTGGAATGAAGTGAACAAAGTTAAGTCCATCGTGCCCATGATCCATGTGTCCTGGAACGTGGCCCGCACAGTCAAAGTTACTGACCCTGATACTTACAAGATGATCAAGTGAGTAAGCTGCAACTTCTATAAGAACATAACTGTTTGTGTGTTAACACTTGACTTTATGTGGTTTAAAATACTTCTGTGTAGGACAAATGCATATTTAGTTACAAGGACAAATGTGTTTTTTACGGTAAAATATTTCTAAACCATACCTTTTTCAGAAATGTACTGTTCGAGTATAAAACATAACTAATGGCTCTCTTCTCTGTCTTGCTCAGACATTGTCTCTTGCAGTCCTTGAAGCACATTCAGATCCTGAGAGGCCAACTGGTAGCTGCAGGAAAGAAGATTTCTTACCAGAGCAGAGTAAAAGATGAGCCAGCCTACTACTGCAATGAGTGTGATGTGAGTAATCCATTAAAACCTGTTCATTCAATTACAAGCTGTCTCTGTCTGCAAGAGCTGCTCCATCAAACATTTAATAACTTCAGAACCATATTTTTTTTCTTTTCAGTTATGTCAAGTATACAAATTGAACTTGTTTTACGTGTGTCTTTTTGTAAAGGTGGAGGTTTTTGATCTGCTGTTTGTGACGAGTGAGAATGGCAGTAAGAAGATGTACGTGGTGCACTGTGAGGACTGTGCCAGGCAGCGCAGCCCCAACCTCTCTAATGTAGTGGTGCTGGAACAATACCGCATAGAGGACCTGATGAACACTTACGACTCCTTCAGTTTGGTGAGGATAGCCCCACACACATGCTGGTATTGACTTCTCCCTGATAGGGTCCTTGTACTTAGGGATATACTTTGTACTTTATGCTGTTCTGGGTATTTATGTGTATATGCAATAGATACACTCTGATTAATAACACTGTGGATTATGATGATGTCAGGTAATTAAAATTCACTTTCTTTTCTCTTCTTCCTTTTTAGGCCTCGGCCCCTAGCTCTCGGTGAAATCCACTCTGCCACTCCCCCCCACCCCCCACAGCCATAACCAAAACTCCTGCTTGCCAGGACAAGTTATTTTAGCGAGAACTTTTCTTTTATTTTTCCTACATTTACATTTTTAAAGTACTACTACTGCTAATGCTTGTTGAACCGCCAATCCTAAACCAGTTTACTCAGCATTGTTTACAATACCAATCAGCCAATAAGACTCCAGTTTACTATCAGCAGCCCAACCTACCAACCTCTGACTGGCCCTGAGGGACTTAAAATGGAACGAAGTTTGTGCTGCCGCGGTAATGCTGCCATTATTTACGATAAAAATGGTATCTCTGTATTTGTTGCTTATTGGTTCTGGTTTTCATTT
This sequence comes from Pygocentrus nattereri, assembly GCF_015220715.1. Classification (NCBI taxonomy): domain Eukaryota; kingdom Metazoa; phylum Chordata; class Actinopteri; order Characiformes; family Serrasalmidae; genus Pygocentrus; species Pygocentrus nattereri. Next base: position 18,643,696 of record NC_051212.1, on the reverse strand, counting down.
GATTCTTTTGGGTCGTTCTCTTTCTGTCTTGAATACTGAAAAGTGTAAATGCTGTTTGTATTTTTTGTGGGTGCTGTTTTTTTTCCTAATTTATTTTCAAAACTAGAACAGCCTAGATATATACCACATTGGCCTTGTGACTTGTATTTAGTGAAGAGATAAATAAATAATACTAATAATAGATATATAAACATTTTTCTAAGGCATTAAGAATAAAAAATAACATTTGTTTGGTATGGTTCAAAGCATACGGGTTTAAAAGACTTTTTCAGTTTTAGAGACTGTCTAAAAATATTGTTTATAATATGATTTTATTTCATTGAAGAGAGAAATCCATCATCATGACAAAAGCATTTTAAGATTGCATCGGGTCTTTTTTCCATTTATTTTTCCTGGTTTTTGTGAGATTACAGTTTGTCATCTGTTTAGTGAATCGTTTTACCTCTCATTCTTGCGTAATATACAGATTTATTCTCTTGATTATTTTTTTTTCCCAATTGTACATTTTATTTAATTTCTTTCTTCTATTTATTGGATATAAAATGTCCCCTCCCCCTTTTTAGGGTTATCAGAGATTTCTAAGGTTTTCTATTTTCTAGTTGATCTATAAGTTTTTAAGGAGCAATTCAGAGGTGCTTAGTCCCTTAAACTCTTTTCATGATCTATATATATATATATATATATAAATATATATAAAGAACATTAATTCTTTAATGACTATGACTTCACTTTCCTGTAGATTGTAGAACACAGAACAGAGGTAGTTTGTTTAAGTAAAAGCCGTAAAACCTTTCTTTTGTATACGAGAGCAAAAAGCCACTTTTTCACTGACATTAGCAGCAAAAATTAAATGCAAATGATACACTGCTGCGCATTATGGCCCCTAACTCACCCTGATGGTTACTGTACCTTGTGGGGAAAATGCAAATAAATACAGAGCTTTTTAAAGAATCTACACATTTAATGGTGCTTGAATTTGTTTTAAGTGTTGTCTATGGGAAAACACAACAGCAAGGTCAACCAAGGCATAAATGGTTGTACAAAATTTGACTGCAGTTGGTTGTGACAGACCAATAAATGAGGTTTTGGGTTTGTTTGTTTGTTTGTTTGTTTAAAAGAAAATCACATCAAACTGTAAATACTGTGGCATTTTACTGGAATGAGGGTGTGTGAATCGAAATATCCATTTGACTGATAAACTGTAATTTCTTTTTTAATTTTAGTCTTAAGCTTGAATCAGTTATTTCACATATGAAAACATTGGTTACGATTATGATATAGAAGGTGCTGAGTTCTCTTTGAACTACTTTTTTTTTTTGTTTCTAAAAAAATTCTATTTTTCCTGTTGCAATATAATCCTCTCTTCTTTTTGTGGTCATTTATTTAAAATCTGCACTGTTTTAGAGAGTTCACACAGAAAGCAAACTGAGCCAGACTTGTCTTAAACACTTTGTGAATTTGTGTGACATTACTATGATTATTAATATTAAATGCTTTTGATAAACTTGGAGTGTAACTGACTTCTTAATTCAAAGATATGGGGTTTCTCATTATGTTGACGTTAGGACAGTTTTAAGAGAGATTATTCATGCAACTTTATAAAATTGCTCTCATTTTCAGCTTTGCATGTACAGATAAGTGACAAAAGAAAAATAAGATGAGATCAACGTTAATGTGCCTCATCAGAGATCCTGCGCATCTCTGAACCTACACTGATGGGATGGTACACTATTCCTATCATCAGTTGGTGTTTTGATGTGGCAGGTAGTTCCTCGAGTTCAGCTCAGGTGATTGTAAAGCAAATACAACTAAATTATTATTGAGTTATTTTTATTTAACAGATTCATGCTTGTATTCACACTCTAAGCATCACAGTCCTGCTCACATTTGATTGTTGTGTTGGATGGAAACAAAAGGATTCAATTCTTAAAATGCCCAGAAGAAAACTGGCCAATCATAAATAGGTTTTCCCTGTGGCATCTAGGTAGACAGAGCTAAGCGAGTTCTCCTGTTAGAGAAGTCCTGAGGTGTTACATTGACCATCACATAATTATGAATTGACAGGAATCAGCCAGGTACGTTTTCATTTCCAATGGCTGGCATCACTTTAGTGAGGAAATACTAGTCACTCTAGGCCTCCTGGAAGCCTTAGATACATCACTGACTGAAATACGATCGACAGTGGTAGTTAGAAACAGACAATAGCACTGCTTTACACCAGACCTACTTTACTGAAAGAGAGCCTTGAAACTACTAGAGAAGGGTGGCCAACCTGCGGCTCTTCTATTTACAATTAAATATATTTAAATATCTATATCTTTATTTTTATTGCACATTTGTAACATACGTTGTGTATTTGAGTCACTGCTTGAATATTTTAACTAAACCAAGTCTAATACACACATGTACCAGAAATAAAACATAGGTGGAGCTGTGAAACACGTTAGAAATTAACATATTAACTGTTATTAGACAGTCTGTACAGTGTCTCTTCGGCTCTGTGCAGACCACAATTTGAAGTCCCATAAAACAGGAAAATCAATGTGTTATCATATCAGACCACCATAATCCCAAAGAACACTGTATAATGTGCTCGTGGTATGAGTACCAAGTGATTTTACTGTAGGAATTTGGAGTAATGGGGTAACTTGTGAAAACTGTGAAACTGGCAGTAGAAAATAAATTCTTAATTAGATTTTAAATCTTCAAAGAACTACTTACAATGAAATTGTAAAAAAAATTTTTAATGTGTCACCTGGAGCACACCTCTGCCAGTAGGTAAGAATTCTAGCATCAGCAGCCCAGCGGTAGTGCTTAAACACAGGTAAGCCCAAGCCTCCAGTTGCATTAGATTTTATAGGGCTAAATGAATGATAAAATGATTGCATTAAGTTGAATAAAACGTAGCAGAAAGATCGATGTTCTGAAAAAGATATAAAAAACATGAGCAGACAGAGCGTACCAAATCTTTATCTTTAAACCCTAATTTCTATGAGGTCAAATGATTTCGGGGCATCCAAAGAGAGAATAGCTGCTGTACTGCCTTTCATTTATTCTCTGTATAGAATATTAAAAAGCAAACGTATGTTACCAAATGAAAATCTACAACCCAACATGTCATTAATGTGAATTCCTACTGTAATATCACTTCAGAGAGAGTGTTCTTCAGGAATATGGTGGTCTGAATTGAACACTTTGATTTGCCGTTTTTATGGGACTTCAAATTGTGGTCTGTACAGAGCCGAATAGACACTGTACAGACTGTCCAATATGTACATTTCTAACGTGTTTCACTGCTCCACCTACGTTTTATTTCTGGTACATGTGTGTATTAGACTTGGTTTAGTCGTCTTTGTTAGGCTGTAAGACAAGGTTTTTTCTATTTTAAATAGATGTACTGAAAGCGCGAGCTGTTACCGTAAAACGCAGTTTATACGCGCACAAAAACCTTTAGTGTAGGTAGAGACGATCTTCAGCGCCACTTTACTTCACTGCACGCCAAAGTGGACCAGGAGCTTCCCCAAAGGTACCGAGCGCAAGCACAAGCTGAACACTTTGAAACGCCAGTCAGTCAAACTGAGACTCAGTTGTTTCTGAAGTTAACAAAACAGCCAGAAATTGTCACGCCTGCATCCTATCAGCTGGCATGGAATGTCGCTCGTGCTAAAAAGCCATACAGTGAGGGGGAATTTGTGAAAAGGTGTCTCAGCGACGCCATTTCAAATCTTATCTCCAGAAAACGAACATTTGAACCGAATGGTATCAGAGCTCCAGTTGTCCCGACATACAGTCGAACACAGGATATCAGACAATAACAGGGCAAGCGAGACACAGTTATACTCTGATCTCGAGAAATGAACTTTTGAACTCTCGAACCAAGGGAAGTTCCTGGAAGAAAAACACAAAGACCATCCTGAGCTTTCTGATCCCCAGTGGATTTTAGATCTGGCTTTTCTGGTGGACAGGCTGCACCACTTGGACAGCCTGCACCTTGATCTCCAGGGGAAATTAAAGATGCTACCTGATCTAGTGCAGTCAGTATTTGCATTTGTTTGAAAACTCATCTTAAAAAAGGAGAACTAACAAATTTCCAGTCTGCATCAAATGCAAGTGCCCAATCAGCTGAGGTCCTAAAAGGGAGATCTGCACACTATGCAGCACTTCTTGAAAGTCTGCAACAGAACTTTGAGGACAGATTCCATCATCTACAGCTGAAAAGGCCACAATGTAATGGCCTGAAAAGGCCATTACATTCCTTGTTAACCCTTTTGCTGCTGATTCAGACTGTTTGAAACCCCTATTGGTGACAGATGAAGCTACATCTGAAATGGAGATGATTGAATTTTTTGAAGATGACAGACTCAGGTCTGTTCTGAGTGAGGGAACCCTGGAATTTTGGAAAATCATGCCTGTGGAGAAGTATCCCAATGTAAAACCAGCTGCACTGAAGCTCCTGTCAATGTTCGGCTCAACCTGTGTTTGTGAATCAGTATTTTCCACCCTGAAACATGTGAAATCAAAGCATCGCTCTGGTCTTACCGATACACACATCAAAGAACTGCTTCAGGTAGCAAAAACTGAATACAAACCAGATTTGAAACGGACTGTGGAAAACATAGAATGCCAGAAGTCTCACTAAACTCACATGACAGGTAGGAAAATGGGTTTAAAAACTATACGTGTTTGTGTAAATATAGCCTGTGGCTCCTAGTAGTAATGAGCATTTTTTTTTCTTGGTGTCTGAAAGGTTGGCCACCCCTGTACTAGAGGATAAAACATTAATATGTCTCACAAACTTCAAGTAACACATGGAAAGCGTTTTAGCTTTAAATGTTCGTGTTTAATTCAGAATTGCCTGTTTCTAATTTTCCGTCCCACCTTAATCATACATACATTCTGGTGCCAAGTGTGTCAGAATATAAGTGCTGCACTCTTTAAATTGGAGTAGAAAATTCAAACAAGAAGCTCAGCCTTGTCAGAAAGTATTCATGTGAATCATCAGTAGTTTAGTGATAACAAACCAATAGAATCCTATAGGGACAAGCAGAAGTTTGCTTTACCGTTAAGCTGTTTTCACTGTCCCTCCACCTCCTTGTATCAACACACCTAAAATACACATGGTTCATAATCTTATAGTACATAAACAAGCATGAGACACCAAAAGGATTCACACACGAATCAAAAATCCATTTAAAAGTATATTAAAGATTGTATGAAGTGTAGTTAATGCTAGGCCATTAGTGGACTGGAGCAGGTTAAAGAAATGCTGGTTTTCAAGAGCTGTGAGAAGATTTTAATAATGTTATTTGTCTAAATCCTTCACATGTGCTGCTGTAAACGACGGTTTAACGTTTAGAGCATCATTTACCTTGACAAACTGTAATAGGACAATAATGGCCCCAGTAGTGGCGTCACCCAAACACAGGCTGAGTACTCGCTGTGATTCTGTCACACTGCGCGCTCTAGTTCAAGATTCACAGGGGAGAAAATCACTCACGGCTTACAAAACGTTTGTTATCATTATTATTTGCGAATTCATTCAATTTAACTTATAAAACGCGGGTCTTGGCCTTTGAGCTCGAAGCCATGGTCTAAATTAGTGGACGGGATTTTATTTAGCGTCTCTCACATTTGATTGGTAGTCAGCAGTAAAATCCAGAGTCTGATTGGTTGGTAGGCCACAGTCACACCCCACATGAGCGTAGACTCTCAGCCAATCACAGGGCTTAATTGTCCACACTAGCAGACCGTGTTATGCATTATGTCTGCTGGCGGGGGTTTCTGCCTTTCAGCTCTCCACTTTCACATGTCAGAGAAAACTAATATTAACACAGTTCACGGGTTTAACAGCTTTACTGTTCAGGGCCACTGGTACCACTGGTAATGTTTATCCGTTAATAGCTGAAGATCTCCTGCACCAAGCATTTCAGCAGTGTCCTTTTAAAATAAATAAGACTGACTTCCTGCGCATCAGTACATCAGAACGGACTCACCAATCAACAGTGCAAATAAAAATCTTTTAAACATCTGTTAAAAAAAATAAAAACGAGTCACTTAGTACCTTGTTCCTCTGCGAGGAGAGTGGACCGGTCAGCCCCAGCTGTGCATTCAAAGCCTCGGTAACAGTGAACCGACAGTGATGGACATTACAATGTAACGTGTCGCGTGTTCAGATTTATTTGACACAATGACAACGATCAAAATAATTAACGGACCATAAAACACAGAAATCGTTTTCACGACCGTTTTCCCAAAACAGACCACAAAGTCGTGCGGATGACGTCACTCACACGCCCACGAAGTGCTAGTACCAGTCCATGGGATTTGTAGTTTAATTGTAGTTTCTCGTCTATAACTCAAATCAATACAAAAACTAAATATTATAATTATCTTCTTCTTCTTTCGGCTGCTCCCTTTAGGGGTCGCCACAGCGGATCATCTGCCTCCATCTTGCCCTATCCACTGCCTCCTCTATTTTTACACCAACCATCTCCATGTCCACCTTCACTACATCCATAAACCTTCTCTGAGGTCTACCTCTTCTCCTTCTACCTGGCAGCTCCATCTCCAACATTCTTTGACCAATATATCCACTATTCCTCCTCAACTCCAAAGCATCTCAACCTGGCCTCTCTGGCTTTATCTCCAAACTGCTCCACCTTCACTGTCCCTCTGATCTGCTCATTTCTAATCTTGTCCATCCTTGTCACTCCCAACGAAAATCTCAGCATCTTCATCTCTGCCACCTCCAGCTCAGCCTCCTGTCTTTTAGACAGAGCCACAGTCTCCAAACCATACATCATAGCAGGACGCACTACTGTCTTGTAAACCTTCCCTTTCACTCTTGCTGCTATCGTTCTGTCACACATCAGCCCTGATATCCGTCTCCACCAACTCTATCCTGCCTGCACCCTCTGCTTCACCTCTTTTCTACACTGTCCATTGCTCTGGATGATTGACCCAAGATTATAATGTTATATATAAAATATTCTATAAATATTTATTTTGCTGTTACACTGTATCCGTAGCTACTGTACTTATATGGTCTTACAGTGACATTTACGAAAGTTAGAGATTTTTTTCTATCATCAAAAAATTCCCTTTGCAGAACTGAATGATGTGTGAAGTGTTTGGAATGCAACCACCAGATGGCGTAGATCTGCACTTTCCATTGGTCAGTCAGGGTTTTTAATTAACACACAGACTGTTTAAAAACAACGTCCGCCTGAATTTAGCCCTGCTGCTCTGTCCTCTTTTTTTCTCATCTTAAACTTCACATCACATTTATTGCACTGCATTGTCTGCACTTTGTATATTGTATTGTTCTGCGCCATGGTCCTGGAGGAAAGTTGTTTCGTTTCACTGTGTGCTTGTTTATAGCAATATGACAATAAAGCCTCTTGAACTTTAACATACAACCAAACGACATAAAGCTGAGACATTCCTGAGACACAGCTGAGACACAGTTGACTCCTCAGCAAGTTAACAAAACTGTGTATGTAGGAGAATAAAAGTGAAAATTGTTAAGTTTTTTTTTTCAAAACATGCATACATACATATGTAATTACAATGTAAATAGTTCCTACAGTCAATTTGTGTATTCAGTACATTTTCAACTATAATTCTGATACATTAATAAAATCATGGTGCTATATGAGATCTCATGATGCGTTGAAACATTTCCTAAAGGAGGAAAACTAACTATTGTTGTGAGGTCAGAGATTTACACCTCTAACTAGTAAGAGTCAGCTAATAAGAGCTAACTGAAGCCACCAATATCAGTTGATTAAATAAATGGCCATGGCTCTATCAAATGTGTTTCATAAAAACAACTAAATAATGCTGAAAATGAGACTACATGCTCTCTGAAAGGCCTTTGTTAAAAAGAACTAATGCATTACTGACTTGAATTCACTAAAATTACTCATCTCCACAGAATAACTGCAAGGCTAATTACGAGCGGAGTGAGGCATGTTACAGCAAGGAAAATGCAAACTCGTGCAGTACAATTTGCAAAATATGCTGACTGGGACTTACAGAGCAGGGAAAATCATCTTAAACCTATTACACCACATTCCACTTATGCACACCTGAGTTAATTAAACACTTCACTTAATGAAGAAAGTTACATTTAGACCTGGTTTAATTTATTACACATGGAAAAAAAACATTTGCATCATTGAATTACTTCTCAAATAGTCTTACATGTATAGCATCGTCTGCTGACATTGATGTGTAGGTGTATGGTTACCTTGGTTTTATTTTATCTATAGTCAGATTGTTCATGTCGCCACACAGTGACGCTTCTGTTACGAGTGTTACTCAAAGCTTAAATGCTGAGAATGAGTCACTGAGAGGTATTACTCTTACACAACAGCTGAGGAACTGAGAAAATGACATTTCATTAGACATGGTGTATATGATAACTTTGGGTTAGTCTAGCAGTGACCACTGCAGGGCTAAGGACTTGAGGATTTCCTGTTTGATGGAAGTAAAGTAAGCTCACAGAGATCCACATCTTCAGTTCAGCAATCCTGAACATGGCTTTTCCATTCAAAAAAACAAGAGAAGAGCCCTATTTGACTTGGTGTTTTCTAGAACAAAGAGAGAAGAATTAATAGCACAATCAGATATCAATAATGGTTTAATAATGAACAGACAAAAATCAATAATTGACAAATAATCTGTCAACAAAAGACATTTTCATCATCTGTGTGACTGTTGGCCTGTAGCAACGTGACATTTCTAGGAAAAAATTGTGGATTTAAAAAAAATCTAACTCCTGCAAAATGGGAGCAAAACCAAAAAAGTTTTGCATTTATATTTTTGTTTGGTAAAGATGAAAGTCAAACAAAGTATGGGCAGGTGGTCCTCCTGCTGGAAAACCCACAGAAATCAATAATTGTGTTTGTTGGTTCCATAATGAGTTGATTTCACAATATATAAATGATATAAATGGTATATCAACTCACCAATGGCTATTTCTAAATGCATTTGATGGTTTCCTGATGGGATCTAAAGATATTCTACAGGAAACTAGTGATCTCTATTGGAAAATATTAAGCCAATTCCTATTAAAAAGCAAAATCATTAGGTTTTAATCCTAATGATTTCTAATGGGCTTTTCAGAAGGACAGTCAACATGAGCACACTTTTAGATCTGGTAGTAACATGCATTTCTCTTTATTTGAACAGCAAAAGCACCTACATGTTGCGTTTAAAGTGGGCTGTAAAACCCACTCAGATCACACAAAGAGTCCAAGGCCTGAAAGCTGAAGGCAAAACAAAATCACACAAGGTAAAATTTGTCTTCCTTTACGTCAGACTCCTTTTGATGCCTTCTGTCCATCCAGATGCACAAGCGCCTGAGAAACATCTGGGATCAATGCCTACTGGTGGACGGAAAGTAAACAAACATAAGAACAAGGGAAAGGAAAAAATGTAATCTGACAAAACTTAATTACCAGCCTATGATCTTTACCTCTGACAGGCTTTCTTATCTGTGGAGAAATACCCCACCCCCTTTTTTCCCTGTTCTTTATTCTACCCATGTTTGACCACTCCTTCTGTTTTCCAGATACGCTTTTCATCATTAAAGAAAAATCCTGTACTGCCGTTTCACTCCTGATCCACATCTCCCCATCAGTCACATCTACTTCTCCTCACTAATTGCTCTGGACTTAATTCTGGACATGTCTGTTTTGATTATGTGTGGCCTATGAATGAACTCTGGCATGGTACAGACACTGATGGCAATCCATGTGACTTTTACATAAATATTTAAAAAAAAATTTAAAGAATAAAAAAAAAAGAAAACACCTCTCAGAACCTACAAGTTGGGGGGGTAAAGAAGGCTAACTTCTTCAAAGTTAGTTTTTTAAAAAGAGTGAATCCTTTTCTTAACACAAATGAACCCATTAAGTGACTGGTCATAGCTTTGCAAAGAAAAACATGCATTTCCATTTTGTTCATTATTATTTTTTTTATATCATTTGAACTCAACAGCTGCCCTCTGGATTGTGTGACCATTTCATGATAAATAAACCCACAGAAATGCTCCAAAATGGCTTGGAATAAAATCCCTTTACTTTAAATACATTAACCATTTTGGAGATGTCTGTTTTTCTTTAGACAGTGTCGATAAGCACAAGCAAGTACTATTGTACTTTCACTCAAGTACAAATAATGTAATATTTTATCAAGAGCATTTATACTTTTACTCGAGTACTTAAGTACTTTACATTCTTCACCATGCCACCACTTATGTCCAGTCTCAAATCGGATTATGAATATATATAAGAAACAAACACATCACGTGAACATATGGTCAGCGATGTGCACAATAGGTTCACTTCACTCTGCAAGTCCATCGGTACTAATTAAAAGTACTGCACTGAGCTCTTTAAATAAACACTCAGTCTTCAAACACTCCACAGGCTATTTCTGAGAGAACGGGGGGCGGTCTCAAAGGGAGGGGAAGCTGAATGGGCAAAGAAAGGCATCTGTATATCTGGCTAAGTGACCACATTCAGCTCTCTGTCTACTTTTTGAGAGGCAGGCAGACCTGAGAGTGAGGACCAACGATAAAGGGACAGCAGAACACGCCAAAGACAAAGAAACAGGAATTGCAAGAAGGACTCTGGACAACTGGACATCCAACAAAGAGATTTTAAGAAAACAGAGGCCAGGATCCAAGTACATGCAGAAAGACATCTGCAGAAGAAAGACATCTCCAGATATGAAAATTTACAGAAGCCATTGCTAATATTCAGCTAACATCAAGTCAAAAGGGATTTAACAACAGAATATATTTCAAAAGAAGGATCAGCTGCACAAAAAACTGCAAGAGCTGCAAGAGGACTACCAGGCTCCACACCACACGGTGAGTGCTAGTGGAGGAGGACCATGATGAAAAGCAGACATAGGCCACCTATCTGATCCTGTTCTCATGGAATGCAGAGTATTCACACTACCAGACCAAAACATTTAAGGGTCAATTTCACAGAAACAGATTAAGCGCTTTTTAAAAAAAGATTAAATGATCAAAACATATATATTGTTTTGTCCACGCATTTTTGCTAGCCTAAGATGCATATTTTAGCACTTCTCTCTGGAGTCTGAGTAAGTACTGTGTAGCTTCCACTGCCTTATAATGCCATATTCTTTGAAAATGACGATCACACATTGAAAAGATGATGAAAACTGGATGGTGCTTTTGCTATCAAAATTTGTCCATAATCATAAGCATTTGATAAATAATTGGTAATGGGCCTGTACTGTATTTGCAGAGGGAATCCTAAACTGGTGTGTGAGAAAACTGTAAAAACCACTTCACAAGCCTAGTAGAATTGGGTTCTGAAGATCAAAGTGTACAGATTAATGTTTCCCATCTCATTAAACTGCCTAACAAATCAGGTGAAAGTTTATTTTTTTTTTGGGGGGTGGGAATCCAATTGTGTAGTTCCCAGAAAAGTAAAAGGGAACAGCACTGGTAGTTCTAGATGGGTGGAGGAGGTTTTAAATTCAGATTTGGCACCTACCTAACCTGCATCATGCCAAAAAATACAACAACAGGAAGACACCATCACTTGCTGGGTATGCACAGTGTTTATGTAGGTACATGAAATGGATAAAGTACTTTAAGTATGTGTGAGTATTCCCAAGACCACAATTTTAAGGTGTTAGCATGCCAGCAGATACTGTGCACTTATCTATTACTATGGAAGAGAGAGCAACTATTTGGGCCAGTGAGATTTTTTTCTTGGTTTTTATTGGTTGATGTTTCTATTAGCGCATAAGGATGAGGTTATGTCCACTCACTTCTGTTAGTCTAGGATAATATAAGCACAAAGAGTTTTTTTCATAAATTCATCTTTCCATTGGCATGACCAGAAGACAGCACTATCCTTAACAGAGCGTATGTAGCACTAGGATGTCAAAGTCATCTGAAGAGATTTCTGACATTGTGCCTGGCTTTTGAAAAGAAATGATCTTAGAGGACTGTTTATGATTTCAGTACAAGCTAAGCTTAAGCTTCATCAGGGAAACAGGCCCACATAACTGTGAGAACAGACTTGCAGTGTATTGTCCAGCTCTAATTAAGAGAAATATGCTGATTTCTTTTGTCTGTACAGTCTTTTTTTGCATACATTAATAATAAGACTTTTTATGTTAATAAGACTGTTAGGCTTAAATCTCCCACATTAATGATGTCATGGGTATGTGTCATACTAAGCTAAAACAATGAGCTGCACACGAAAACTGAAGTGTAACAAAAAGGTTATAAACTGTCATGACAATGTGCAGCAGTGCTTGGCTAAACAGCTAATTTCACTATGTTTTATTGCTGTTGCATTACACAGTTAAAAGCTAACAACACTACAAAGTTGCTCAAGAGCTGCTGTACATTTTAAAACTAATTCAAGCCAAAAGAAAAATATAGACACATGTTCTTCCATGCATTTGGCAGCCACCATGCGTGGAAATGTTACAGAATATGTTAAAATGGAATACTGGAGGAGCAGAGGTAGCAATGTAGTGTCCAAAACAGAATTGGACTACACAGAATACATCTTCCAGTGCTATTAAGTCCACATGAACGTCTCTATGATGAAGTGGAGGCGTCTCAGCTAAATGTGCTACTCTGGGGAGCTGTAACATCAAAACCCTGAGGAAATTTGCTGCTTTTATAAACATACCCCCATGCCCACCCCAACAAACACACATGACCCCCCAACTTATTTACATGCAGATGTAAAAAGGCTTGGCCTCTTCATCACTTCACCTTATCAACCTTGTCTAAAGCACAGTCAGATGCCAACTGGCTTCCGGCACCCAGCTTTCAGATAACAGTCTTCTGATAAAAGGACCAATTAAGAGATCACACAAGTTTGGCTACCCAGTGATAACAGATCTGCCCTTGCCATGAACTCCTCTGGTCCAGAGCCTCTCACACAAATATTACATAATACATTTGGCTTTGGAAACAGAGGAAAGAGTATGTTGCAGCACTGCATAAATTACAAGACATCTAAGAGCAACATTAAGGCTGTTTTCACATCTAGTCCCTGAGTTTGGCTACTTGTGATTTATTGGGTTAGGTTCATTTCACATTGCAATAGTTGAAGTGCATCAAATTATACACGTAGGTGTTCTTTGCTTTCTTTGATTGGCAGGCTGTTACTTTTTTGCTATTTTTTTAAGTTTCACTAGCCTATCAAACTATAAAATCAATCTCTCACATATTCTTGATGAAGCATATTATCATACTCATGTTGTAAAAAATAAAAATGCCTCAGGTCTTCATGTACATTATAAGTATTGAAAAACGTCTTTCTTGATGTCTCCACCTTCCAAATCATTTTATTATGCATCACTTTCAATTCATCCAATCAGGTTAGTGATGCTTGGCCCAAACTTTCAAAAATGTTCCACAGTCCATGTAACATTATAAAAAGTTAAATTTTTCCTCATGTGACATTATTAGCTTCAGTTCATATAGGAAGAACAATACAAGCCTCTGTTAAGACTCAAACGGCAAAACAAGCAGATTATGCAGACAGTACAATGTTAACGTGCACTAAAAAAACATGCTTGTATTGAATTCCCAGGTTTATGCGGACATTGTTATAAAATTTTCAACCTATCACAAAGCAGAATAGAGAGCTACAGAACAATAAAGGTGGTGAATGTTACTCATTGTACTATTATTCTTTCTGTTTTTCCGTCTTTTACAGCTACACATGTTGCACATTAGTTAACTGAGGTAACTTCTGTACTGAAGCTGTAGTTTCCATTTGAAATCTACTAGAAGTGTGTTCACAGCATCATGGCAGGACTACCCATTTAACAAACCTAATGATGCCAATAACCTCCTCTGTCCAGTTTGCCATGAGTCTGAACGGCACTCTGGAGAAGGGAGCTCATCATCAAGTTTTGGACCTGTCTGAGGAGCTCCCATCCCACAACCACCTTCATCACCACCAGCAGTCCCATCTCCAGCACAGCAACTCTCTGGCCTCTACAGCTCCTGTTGGAACTCCCATCAGCGAGTCAGGGGTGGTGGTGCCTCCTCCATACTCCACTGCAGACACTGGAGGTGGTGATGCTCCCTTAGAGCTGAGGGGGTCTCTAGACTGCTGGGCATGTTCAGTTCTGGTGACAGCGCAGAATCTGGTGATAGCCGCCATTAACGCATGCCTGGCTGGCCTGGTGTTCGGTCTGATCCTAACACCTGCCATAGTCATGGTGGTGTTTGGATTTCTCTGCCACTCCACTGTAAGTAACACACATTTTGGGTGTTTTAAAAAGATAAATAAATAAAAGAAAATATTAGGTTAATTTCTCAGATATAAGGCTACTCTTAGACTAAACTGCAATACTAATAGAAATTCACCATTGTACACCATTTTCATCTAGGCATAGGCTTAACATAGGTCTTGTAAACTCACCTAATAAGCACAGAATAACTGCTATTGCAGAATGGTTTTTAAAAAAGTTGAAAATCTATTAAGTTCTTCAACTTAACTGATAACTATGTCCAATGATGACTGAATTTTTCTACAAAGGATCAGAACAGCATTTGTTCTCTCTGCCTTTGATTTCTGGTGTAATCTCTTAATCTTGAGCATTTCTCAGGGGTTCGAGGAGGAGTATTAGTCAGGCCAAGTCAGGAGAGCTGGCGTCAGCCCTGGAGCCTCTGTAGACTCTTTAGTTGTCCCATTCTCATACACAGGAGTAACTGACCAGATAGGAGACTCTACTTAGATACCGCTCAATTTCTATTTGACCTTCCACACAAAAGGCAACAGTAAAAACTTCAAATGCGACCTCATATATGTTCTCTATCACAGTTAGTTTCTAAATGTAGCTAAAAATACTTGCAAACAAACCGCAGCATTGTCTTTGTGAACTCAATGTCCTCAGTGATGTTGTCTCTTAAGGTCAGTGTGGGTCAATGTGTGTGAATTGAGGATGGATTCTCCTTCCTCTCCAATTACCAGACGCTTATGGTCATTCCTTTACCATTCCAACCAATTAGTGCTGTCAAGACATCTGCTTAGTGAAGGATTAAGTAAAAAGGAAAGCTGCAAACAAAAGGATGAAGAGTGAAAACTAGGCCACCAGCAAGTTCTCATGCGAATTGAAGGTCTTCTCTGAATAATGAAAGTATGACAGACTTCCACCTACACATATACTGAACATATTTCAAGGGTCTTCACTTAACTGATGCTAGTTTGCTAAAGGTGTTACATCACACTGACTCAACCATTAACTGTTGTAAAACAGGGCAACCATTACTCAAGAAAACAAAGCGCATCTTCCTGTAAGACACAGGCAGAGCTAAGGGGCCACGAAACAGTGTTGTAACGAAACACTCCAAACTCAAATTCTAACATAATAGGCTACAACCAAGAACTGCAGGATTACTATAAATCTCAACCTACAGTAAATAAATAGAGTATGCATTATTTGAACCAGATGTCTTTTAGATAGGATTCATAGCCACAGCTTAGAGAGAGACAGAAAGCAAACACAGATGGACTTGTGTAAGGCTTATCAGCTCACCTCCTACCCTGTCCACCCTACTCCGTTTACTCAGCCTCCTCTCTTTCCCTTCCCCCCTTCACTTTCTTCACTCTTTCCTTTCACAAGGGAATATCAAGGGAATATCAGTGGAATGTGGAGGAGACTAATCTTTGTCTCCTATTCTCCTGCTTTCAAGCTGAACCCTCATTTGGCACTTATCTTTATCTCACAGCATCACGCCAACCAGGTGCTATTTTACAGTACTGACACTGCATTCCTTGTGTTCAATAACAAGTGAGATATTTTTGAAGTAAATCCCAATTTCAGTGCATAAAAAAACACGCTTCAACAGAATCATGTGATAATCTAAATATACTCTAGCTATAGAGAACAGTCTTACTGATGAGCAGTTTGTGTCTCAGACACTCCAACAGTCTTTCACAGCACATATGTGACAGTGTAAATGTAATAACGAAGCAGACATTCTAGCCCCACATATCTGCTCCTTGCCTGTCCTCACTTTAGAAACACATTCCTCCAGGGGCACACACACCCCCCCGATTTTTTTCTCTCCCTCAGTCAAATCCCAAACCCCAACTCCACTAACTCAGCAGCATGCGATATAACCAAAGCCGTACCACTGGCCTTACAAAACATACCACCCGAAGTGATGTGATAAAGCTGCGGCTCAAAGGACAATGTTATAATGTCTGAAGTATCAGTCTTACAAAATATTTTTCTTCAAATGGCTCTTTAGTGGAGAAAACAGTTCTATATGGCATCAAAAAGACTAACATCATAACAGTAGAACCCTTTTTGGTGCTATATAGAACCCTTTTCAAAAAGGTTCTATATATAGAACTACCTACAGCACATCCAGACACATAGATCAGCACAAGAAGGTGATCAGGAAGTGATGCACTTGACCTCAGAAGCTCTCCACTGCAGGGTGACTGCATCCAGTTTTTATATACTTTCAAATGACAGAATACAGTCTAATGAGGAATGGCACCTACTTTAACAAAAATGAACTATCTAAAAAAATCTATTAGCATGGCATCACAGAAAAAATGCACAGGTAACAACATATCACACAACGTACAGTATGTGCAACTTCAGGACACATTTGTTACAGCACTGGGTTATTTGTCCCTCTCAGACAGCCCAACTAGCACTACCTGCTGACTTCGAACCAATACCAATTCCTCTACAAATCCATCTACAAATTTGTTGTTGTAGCTTAACAGACTATTTTTATTTCAACATTTACACTTCTCTGCTCAATTAGTAATATTCCAATGCAGCAAACTCTGAAAGCCTTTATTTCTGTTTTCCCCTCTCGTATCTCTGTATTTACTGTTACCTAGCTGACCACACTCTTTTGTCCTCCAAAAGGTGCGTCCACATGGTGCATCTGCCTACTGCTCGGACCTGCTGAGTGATGGAGGTTGTGTGGCACTCTTAGTGGTGGGCTTCCTGCTTGTCACTCCACTGCTGGTCCTGGCGCTGGCCGCATACTGCAGACTGGCTCGTCACCTCCAGCTAGGCCTCTGCTTCATCCCTTATAGTCGCGCCGTGTACAAGAACCTGCCTGCCACACAGCACCATGGTCTGGGAGGGGGCTGCTGTGGTCAGCAGGCAGGCAATGAAGGAGGGAAAGGAAAGGTGTGGGTATGAGGAGGGGGGGGGGCTGACGGAGACCCTCAGCAAGGCAGTCTTTGTTCTTTTTCTTTTAATGGAACCTTCTTTTAAATCCCTTATACCGATGTAGTGCACCTTAAAATAAGTAAAGAGGAAAACTGACACAAAATTATGCCATTTGCCAGTAAAGAAATGCACCAAATTCACAAAAACATTAATGTTTTTCTTCAAGGTTCCATATAAGTTTTTGCTCCAAGCTGAAACACATTTCTTCCTCTTCACACAAAATTATGCAGACTAGCGCTGAGAAATCAGAAACCATCTTTAAAATGAAGGAGTCTGTATTTAAAGGTCAACAAGATTATTTCCTTCAACTTAGTACTTTGACTTTAAAAGAACACTGGATTATTTTATGAGACCAAAGCTGGACTAGTTACACTGTATCTTGTATGCATTTCTAACCTCAGAAAATATAACCTACAAAATGATGAAACTTTTTTAATAAAGATGTGTCAATATAAATGTAAATTCTTTCTTCATTTAAACTGTCTTGTAATGTGGTTATTTTATACTCAAATAAAAATTCTTGACTTTCATACATACATTCTGACTGCTGTAAATCCCCATCGATGTAGAAACAAAAATGTATGTGGGATCATTCCACAGAGTACAAATGAGACCTAATATGCACATTATGTATCCTATATGGTCTGGCAATTCAGCTGCACTCCACCCTTAACCTCAGTGTTTCTGCTTTTTTATTTAAAAAAAAAAAAACAGCAAAATGTCCCCACTTGAGCAAAAAATGTCATGTCCTATCGCTGTATATTCTTCCCACAGATAGCAAGTGCACTAACATACACAAACCTATCTAAAGCATACTTGAAAAAGGTGAGTTTTTTGCATGACAGTAGCACACAAGGAACGACAACAAATAAGAAATAAATAGCTCTCGTCATTATGCTTCTTGTTAAAACTAGTGTGTTGATGGGGGATAGGAATGCAAGTCATTTACAACCTTCAGACCACCATAACTGCTCGAATCAATATGCCAAGGGGTGAAACCCACCATGGCCTGATTAACATTACCTTGTAGAGCCCTCTAGTGTTCATGGAATTGAAAATCATGGAAATGCATAAACAAACGGAGGTCCAGCCCATTCATCCAAAATACAGCATTTCTATTCAATTTGACACTCACTAGTATTTACATAAAAAAATGACTGATGCCAATATCCAGTACCATGTGTGAGTATCAATGATACCATGTGATGTAAACTCTGCTATTTAACAAATTACTCAAGCTGGCAGTGAAGGACTTTAATACTAAACTGAACGCTTTTGGTTTTCAAGAAACGTCTTCCTTGTGGAAAAGAAAACTTTCCTGTTTGGTTGGGCATGGTTCTGAGAACCTTCCCATAACATTCCTGAAAGCTTTAAAATATAGACAAACATTGCAGTAACCTTTAAATCTTTAGGAAACCCTGCAGTAACATTCTGGTAACTTCTAAATTAGTAAAAGCTTTAGGGAAGCTTGCAGTAATGTGTAATTACAGATCACAATACAGATGAAATAGATGAGCTACTGGTGAAACATACACAAAATGAGACACCAGAATAAGTGTATACATACTGCATTTATTCAACAGAAATTTTAGAATTTTTAATCTGATGGGCTGCTGTAGGCTACAGGAATTACTAGCAAATCAAAAAGAAAAACAGAATTACATAGAAATATAACCTGTTTTTCATTTAATTTTTCAAAAAACATTTTATAGTGTCACCTGTTACATTTGGTGAAGCCATAGGAAATCCAGTTATCCAAGATTACATGGAAAAAAACGTTTTACATTAACTTACTTGTATTAACCTTCGCTAAAAGTTAATACACTTTTTTCACAATATATTCCTTTCTACTAGTAAATATTTCATTCTTGATAAAAGGAGCTTGATTTGCCCATGTGATGATTAAAATTCCTAGTAAACATTAAAATTTGTCATTTTTTTCTTATGAAATGATTTAAATTCTAAAAAAATTAAATTCTACAGTTTCTTCATTGTAGAAAGAAAAAAGGATTAAATGCTAAAACACTTGCAATGAAATCAATTCAAAAATATAAATAAACACTGATATTAAACTTAACCAAATTATTATTTACTTATTTGGATTTCAACATACTACACAGGAGAAACACTGAATTTGTTGCAGGAAGTAGAGG
Organism: Pygocentrus nattereri; assembly: GCF_015220715.1. Lineage (NCBI taxonomy): Eukaryota > Metazoa > Chordata > Actinopteri > Characiformes > Serrasalmidae > Pygocentrus > Pygocentrus nattereri. The sequence goes on along the minus strand of NC_051212.1, from coordinate 18,624,308 downwards.
TTATTTTAAGAACAGTGCCAGTTAAATCTGCCATACTGAAACCATCTTCAGTGAGTTACAAGGTTTGTCATGATGCTGGTCTAATCATATCAAATGTATCTTTTAAATAAACACTCACTGAGGACTTATTCGGCACACCAACCTTGTATCTCCATTCATTGCCCGTGGTGTCAGCTCTCCTGACCACACAGGTGCACTTTTTTGTAGTTCTAAAATTACAGACTGTAGTCCATGTATTTCTTTGCTAATGTGTTATCCCACCTTTACCCTCAGTCCAGGAGTGACACTGAAGTTTTTAAAAACTCCAGCAGCACTGCTGGACTGAGTCCACCAACCAAAAACATCCACCGATAAAGGACTACAGGATGACCGACACAAACTGCGCAGCAGCAGATGAGCCATCGTCTCTGACTTTACATCTACAAGGCGGACCAACAAGGTAGGTGTGTCTAATAGAGTGGACAGTGAGTGGACACAGTGTTTAAAAACTCCAGCAGCACTGCTGTATCTGTACCAGCTCAACACACACTAACACACCACAGCCACATCAGTGTCACTGCAGTGCTGAGAATGAGCAACCAACAACAATATCTGCTCTGTGATGGTCCTGTGGGGTCATGACCACTGAAGAACTGGCTAAAGGTGGAATAACAAATTATGCAAAGAAACAGATGGTCTAGAGTGTTTTTTAATTGTAAAACTGCAAAGTGCAGCCGTATGGAAATTAGTTCAGTGAATGTATGTCAATCCCCATTCTTCATGTAAAATGTATTTAAATCATGAATTCACTGCCTTCTTTTAATTTACTTTTCCCTATTTTCCATTCACAACAATAAAATGAAAAAATAATAATAAATAATCTGAAAATGCCCAATAATTAAGCCACTTTTATTGACAAATGCAAAGGTCACCAGCAAGGGGAGATAAGAGGATTTAAACAGGAAAAGAGGTGGGGAAAATAATCTGGTAACAGACGGTGGAAAGATGGCATCATTAGCACCATAACAGAACAGTGTTAAAATGTTTAATGATATGACCTGTGGCCACTTTTCTGCCAGTATGGCTCAAATGGGTGAATAGAAATGCTCGGCCATGAGTGGCCAGAAAGTTTATAAACGTGTATAACTTGTTGATTATACTTGCATTTTGGCTCAAACATGTTTGGAAATATGTAAAAAAAATTGAAAATCCTCATTAGTCTATTTAGTCTTTAATTACTGTCAGAGAGCTTTAGGCATTATTTTTTGCAACTGTTTTTTGTGACCGACATGGTACGATACCAGCGCGTATAAATGGAGTAGGCCTAAATACGAGGATGTGCTTCACACTGTGCAAGTGGTAAAATGTGCTGCCAACCCTCGTTCATGAATCAGCCATAATCCATTTTTGCTTAATGTATTCATCATTGATTAAAAACAAAAACAGCACAGCTGAATACAGGCATATAAATGTTTTTTATTTGAACAATAATGTAAGGCAAAATTAAAATACCAACTTTATGACACCATGAAATTTCAATTTAAAATGACCCAGAAAGCTTGGAATTCAGATGATTTTTTTAAAAGAAAACAAGACTGAATATATTATCACTTATTATAAGTACTTATTATAATTACATCACTTATTACAATAACAAGTTTCACTTGTAATCAAAGTGATCATGACTGACATAACTACACAGATTTCAGGTGTGATGTAATTTGCTATACCCTTTTTAAATAGCTTTTTTGTAAAGAATAAAATAAAGAAAGCCCACAGCTTTAAATGTTGTATATATATATATATATATATATATATATATATATATATATATATAATACAATATGTGTTTATTACAAATGTCCATCAAATAAACTGGTTTAACAAATGACTGTCCATGGAATGAAATCTGTTTAAGACATGGGAGATAGAGATTAGCTTTAAATAACACCTTAACTATCCTTAATTGGAAAAAGGTAATGCAACTCTGTAAAGATACATCGATAAGGGACTGATGCCCTTCATGGTTCTCAGAAGAATGTAATGTTGGAATAATTTCTATGAAAATTCTTTTAAAAATACTAAAAAGGGCATTAGACTTCAAGTAACATACATCTTGACATTTGACAAAAATCAATGGGGTTCTCAACTCAAGTCTTGCACACAAACACCTATAATTATGAAGGTTCTGATAATAAAATGATCAATATAATCAGGAGTGTTGGAAACAATTTCAGACTGTGCAGTGGGGCTCACAAAGACTTGAATACAGAGCCTGAAAAACAAAAATAAAAAATTAAAACTCCACCCCTACCTATCTACTCCAATGCCTGCTCTCCATACACTTTAGTGCTGGCCTCTGACACTCCTTCCTGGCTGACTGCCCAGTTCCCTGCTTCATTTTGTTAAGTCACTGCTTGTGTCCCATACCATTTCCTTGTTTCCTTGATTGTCACTGCCACCCTCTTCTACCTTGAATCCAGCTGTGACTTTGCCCCACCTGTGTGAAATCCACTGTCACATCTTGATAGCTCTGTGTTTAAAGGTGGAGGACCTGTCAGGGCTTCTTTTTCCTAGTTCCTCCGTTTTCCATCTTGTCGCATGTTCCACCTTATTTATCCCTCAAATCTGTGTTTGATTTTTACATCTGCTTTACCAAGTGCTCCTAGGTGTTCTGTATAAGAAGCCCTCTCTTGTCCTCATGATGCCTTTGTGTTTGTCGTCTTGCTTTGTTTATCCTGTGTTTCTCACATAGGCTGGTTATACTCACCAACAAATCAAAGGCCTACTCAGTAATACCAGTACAAGAACTCACATTGCGGAAACAAATATAATCAAAATCATAAACAAAAAAAGAAATATAATCATCATCTTAAACTACATCTTCCTTAAGTCACATCCAACTGGCTGAGTCTTATACAGTTCCCTATTCTCTAAATAGTGTGCTATGCAAGTTTTTAAATTGTAGCTGCTACACCCAAATAGTGCACCATTATTCCATTGTAGGATTGGCAGAATACCAAATGGCTCTTTGTTAGCTAGCTATATTTAAGGCCTTGCATTACAGTAACTATCAAAGGGTGCTATAAGGCACAATGCAAAGCAGAGCTTTAATACATATTATTAAGAAAATAAAATTTAAAAGATGCTTAATAGTTCACCACATGGTTTATGAATATCTTACAATTCAAAATATTCTACTTTAAAATGGTACATGATCATAGCACAGCTTTGAAACAGATGCTTAAGTAAACCTATTTTTGTACATAATCACTGCCTTGTTATTGGATTTCCCTTATCTTTCCAATAAGAACAACTATGAACAACAAAAGTAAATAAAAAAAGTTTTTTGTGCTTTCTAACACTTAACAAGCCTGACAAAAACAGAGCTAAATGTTGCTTCAGCAATTAAATTTTAATTCTGGCACCTAAATGTAACTGCTGCAACATTTAAGGCGGAATATGAAATAAGAAGTCAACTTCAGCTTTGCCAAAGTCCTTTGTCTTATATACATGCTTTAATCACAGTGTTCTGATGGTAAGTTCATCTTTGACAGCTGGCCAGGTAAGGTGACTGCTTAAGACGGTACGAGAGGAAACCATGTGTCCATTTTAGGCTAATGCTAACCCCTCTTATGTCCGGCTAAAATACAGAGCGGATTTCTCCAGATAAAATGGACTAGACAGCAGAAGGTAATCTAGCAGCAATTTTATTTTCACTTGAAATATAAAGAATCCACAACAGGCCAGTCACATGGGGGGTGAATGACCTCATTCCATTGAAGCAAAAACAACATTTCAGCTTATTCCTAGACCCGGTTAAAAAGAGTACAGAAGTCAAGATTTTCATCTCACGACCTCTGCTCACCTACAGGAGAAGAAGTGAAATGTTCAGCAGCCTCTCTGCGTTCCACTGCTGGCTCTGGATAACATCGGCCACTGTGGTTCCATCATCTTGTCCCAGTAGAAAATGTACTATACCATGCCTGACTGGATGTAACGGTGGTAAACAAGGACAGGTAAATAGTATCAACAGCAGGCAGGTAAGCACTTTCAATGATGGACAACGCTTCCTCAACTTTTTCTCTGCTGACGTAATTCTAAAGCTTCAGTTGGCTATGAAGAGAATGATGTCTAATCTGGCCATTAAGGACAGTACAATCATTTCCCACAATACCGAGACAGTTAAAGGATTTGTTCCAATAAACACCATTACACCCTCAGAAAAAAAGGTATGAAACTGTCATTGGGGTGGTGCCCTCAAGGGTACATATCAGTACCTTTAGTCAAGGAACATATAGATAGACAGTTAGATAGATAGTTAGATAGATGGCTGGCTGGCTGGATGGATGTAAAGATAGAAAGATAGATAGATACCTTATTGATCCCGAAGGAAATGTAGCAACCAGTGGCAGACACACAACACAGTACAGTTTTAGTAAAAAGGGTGTAAACAACATAACAGGAAGAATAAATGTAAAAAAGATAAAAAAAAAAAAAAAAGATCAGATCCACAGGCATATATACAAACAGAAAAATACAACAATCAGTAATAAGATCTATAAACTGAAAGATGCAGTGCAATAATGACTATACAGGGAGGTACAGGTAACAGTGTATAATGCCTATACTGAATGAATAAGTATGTGCAGTGTCTAGTATCCAGCTGTGCAAAAAAGTATGCAGAAAGTGCAACATGTGCAGCAAGGTGTCCATATGTGCAGATGGATGAAGAAACATAAGATTAAGCATGAGGTATAAGACCTATGATTCGTGATTTAACATGAGATTCAGATTCAGTCCTCATCTCTCCTCTTCCCTCTTCTCTCTTCTCTTCTGGCCCCCCTCAGAAGAGCTGAAGAACCTGATGGCTCTGGGGACAAAGGATCTCCTGAATCTGTCAGTCGAGCATCTCTGTGACAGCAACCTGCCACTAAACATGTTCCTCTTGTCCGTGATAATGGTGTGCAGTGGGTGCCTATCATCCTCCATGATGGAGAGCAGTTTGTCTAGTGTCCTTCTCTCAGCTACCTTGACCACAGAGTGGTCAAGCCTAACCCTAACCCTAACCCTAACCCTCCTCTTACACAAACCACAGCTTTTATAAGATGGTGCCTTTAATTTGTTCAAGTTTAAAAAAATAAATCCTGATAATTGGTCAAATATTTGTAGTTGGTGGTGTCTTGGTCTGGCAGTTGGAATGGTGTTTGCTTGTTTTTTTTTATTTTTATTTTTTTATGAACGGCCTTAAGTGTTCCCCTAGACATAGAAGGTCATAACAGGCACTTATAAAAAAAAGGGGGGAGAACAAACTCAAAACAAACAGAACCACGCTCCACCCACCCTCCAAATCACAACACAGGACCACACCCGACTTGCCCTGCCCACGCTCCAAAATACAAGACAGCTCTACACCCCATCCCACCCGGTCCACCCACTCGCATGCTCAGAAACAAACGATACAACCAAACAGAACCATACCCCACCCCATCCTCCAAAGTACAACACCAGACCATACCCCTCCCACCCTGCCTATCCACACCCTCAGAAACAAACAAAAGGACAAAACAGAACCATACACCACTCACACTGCACACCCTTTCTCTTCAGGGATGTGCAGCCCCAAAAAGGCCAGCTCCCTCCTCAGCTGCTAGACTAAGGGTTCCAGGCGGTACTTAACACAAATCAATTAAAATGATTAAAAATGCTGCTACAATGTTACTACAAAAGTCTACACACAACCGGTGCTGTTCAATTCAGTTCACTGATGTGAATTTCATAATTACATGTCATAAATTGGACTCCTTATCTGATATGTATTCATTCAAAGACTACAGCTTGTTATACAAGGGTCAAAAGACCAATCTGAACAAAATTCAGCAAACATCTTTGTTGAAGGGCCTTGATCAATAAACTGGAGACCTTTTGACAAATTTTCTCAATGTCTTCTATACTTTATGGCGCACTAGGCCCATTAAGGCCTAACTATCAAAGGGTTAAATATAGAGAACCAAACCACTTTGAAAACACAACCATGCGAGAAATTTTGCCATTCATGTAGATTAATGTAGTAATCCATCATGCAGATTAATACATATGAAATGTAAACATCTATCTAAAAATCAAAACATCTATACTGCTGATGCATTCTTGAACTGCTTATTGCCACTCGCGGATGTATTTATTATTATTGTTATTATTATTATTATTGTAAGTTGGAACTTTTTGCTGTGCCCACTTGGATGTTTCTCAATACCGTATAGTATGCAAAACCTACTTTTGCGAACTAGTCCTAGGGTTTTCGTTCAATTCTTATGCATCAAAAATTCACAACAGCAACACATCAGAATATTTAGTTTTAAATCTTGACTTTAATGAACAATATGGCTGCCATATGCTAATGAACAGACACACACACACACACATTTTCAAAGCCGCTTCTCCCTCAGGGTCGCAGAGTTGCTGGAGCCTATCCCAGCTGTTACTGGGAAGAAGGCAGGAGACACCCTGGACAGGTGCTAATGAACACTTGTAACATAATTTAGTTTTATTTTTAAAAATTCTATAACTCAAACAAAACAGAATCCTCCTCTCTGTATGCTGACTCATTGTTCTTGCTGATCAGACCCACCACAGTTGTGTCATCAGCGAACTTGATGATGTGATTTGAGCTGTACTTTGCAGTACAGTCGTGAGTCAGTAGAGTGAACAGCAGAGGACTGAGCACACAGCCCTCAGGGGCACTGGTGCTTAGTGTGGTGGTGCTGGAGATGTTATTTCCTGTCCTGACTAACTGAGGTCTCTCAGATAGGAAAACAAGACACCAAAGCAGTGCTTTCAGTTTAAACATACGTAAAAGGAGGACTCCACTTGTCTGATGTGAGAGATTCACACTGCAGTTAATGCTCATACACAGCAAACGTCAGATATATGGCGGTTCACCCCTTAAACTACTACCATAGAGAAATCCAGTCGTCTGCTAGCTGCTGTTTGAATACTGTGATATACCCTGACATGGATGTGGTAGGAGTGATGGCAATAATGTTTGCTGGTTGTTGAGAAACTAAACAGTTTTACACTGTTCTTGGCCATTTGTTTAGCATGTTGTAATGGGATAACCAGTCATTCGTCACCAGACCGCTAAAAAAATCTGTTTTCTTTCTTAAATTATAACTATTACAAAAACTGGTAAAAACATCTCACCAGACACTTTCTCCCACTCTCCCATGACAGATTTGTGAAATGTTCCGACCATAAATGATAGTTTAAAAAAAAGCAATTAACCCAACAGAAGCAAAAATCAGCCTTCAAACTTGAAAGAAATAATGAGGGCATTTATTGCGATATATATCGATGTCGAATGACATGAAATTAGTGATAACATTTTTGGCCTCTACTTCCACATTGATATTATTACACTAAGCAGCTAATACTACAGCTGTAACACATGACATACCAACTTCACGCTTCCTTACAAAACACAGAAGGCGTCGTGTCTACGGTGGTGCAAAGTCTACGGTCAGAGTCTACGGTGACTCGAGTCTACGGTCAGAGTCTACGGTGACTCGAGTCTACGGTGACTCTGGACCAATCGCCTTCAGGATCGCTATCAGTGTGCAAGTCTAGACTAATCGTATGTCGGATACTCGATCGTTGCCGCTGTGTGCAAGGCTCGACCAGTCTCGTGTCGATGCTCGATCGCTGCCGCTGTGGGCGAGTCTGTCGTTTCTCTGACAGAAGTGACCCGTTAGTGAACGTGCATTGAGGTAAGACTCGAGAAAACATGTTAACTAGAAGAATAGTTATTTTTCGGAGTTCAAGTCAAACACGAGTGGTTTTACCCACTACGGCGTATTTTCTGTCGATATCCATTCTGTCTAATTCTGCCTAGCTAGCTAACGCTAGCTAAATAGGTTGAATCATACAACACTGAATAACTAATTTGAGCAATGAAGATGTTTGCCCAATTGTCCGAGGGTTTCACAGTGCATCTGATTTTTACCTCAGTGACAATAAAAAGTAGAATCTTGTTCTTATATAACTTTTAACCCCTAAGATTTCTGTTTTTTCTGCATATAAAACACCGTAGTTGAACCCAGCTCCACCTCCAGCAGCTCCAACAGCTCTCACATGCTGCTTAAACTCTCATGCCTCAATTTGAATCATTTAATGATGTCATATATGATAATATATCAGTCAGAGGAACCAAACCAGTACGTTTACTTTAATACTACAATTTACCTCTAATACTTGCACACTTTTGCAAGTAATATGATTTTTTATGCAGGACTTTTACTTGTAATGGAGTGTTTAAACATTGCTGTGTTGGTACTTTTACTTAAATAAGAATCTGAATACTTTTTACAACACTGAACACTGCTGTTGTTGTGGCCTTACTGTATCGCTGTTTTTAGCTAAAACTGAAGATGACAGCCCCAGTTATCTGCGTGGTCAACCCAGATGCCCCTGCGAAACATCAACAGGCCGTACTGGTGGCGACTAAAGAGGCCCGTTACTATCGGGAGAAAAAAAATTGGCCTTCCCAGACCTCCACAGGAGCTGCTGAACAAGGCCACTGCCCTGGCCCACGCAGAGAAACTCCTTCGAGCAGAGGGCATCCCTGCGCCATCACATCAGCTGTGCTTGGGAAAGCTGGTGGTGCCATTTGGCCAGCATGAGAATGCCCTGTTCCGTTGGCTTGTGGCAAACAATGTGGGCTATATGAAATAGTAAGCATATTATATTTTTAATGCTATTGTAGGATATGCATTTAAAAGCCATTTGATGTCATGCTTAAAAGAAATTACTTACATATGTTTAGACAAAACTATGGCTATACTTAGTGTTTATTAAAAGCCCTTGTAAAGTTTCTTTACTTATTATGATAATCACAGTGATATTAATGATGACAGTACTAAGTTGATGCATATAATTCCAGCATAATTAACAAGCACAGGTCAGAGGTAACAAACCCACATAGGAAGGCAGAGATACTGAACGAATGGGTGAAAGACTTCCTCACAGAATATGCAGAGAGCTTCCCACAAGTCTCCATTGTCCTTGAGGCAAACATTGACAGGTGTATCTACGGTCAGAAAGGGTTTGAGGATCACACCTTTCAAGAGATGTGGGAGCTCTGCAGTCAGTACCCTACCCAAAAAGACAGGCCAGAGCAGTTCAGTGATGAGCAGAGGGAAAGAATACAGAAGGTGCATCGTTCTGTGAGGAGGTGGTTGCACACACCAGTGACGCAAATCAGAAGCGTGCAGATGAAGAGGTTCAGGAAGTATACTAATGACAAGGACAGAGTAAGTGTTATGAAACAGGAAGAGAGCAGAATAGCATTGTGCATTAATATAATAGCTTAATAAATGAAAATTGTTCAATAATGGCAATGACAATGGTATGTTATAAAATCTAGACAGTTCCAATGCATTTGTTTTCCAGCAACTGCAGACAAGCACCACCAAATGTGATCCTACGTCATGGCCAGGTGATGACACTGAACTGTTAGCTGCAAGCCAGTCTATAGAAGGTAAGTAAGATACAGAGTTAATGGACGTCAAACTGTTTCTAAAAAATGTATAGAACAAAACTGCTTTGTTTGGTAAATTCTTAGACTCGCTCAAGGCCTAGTCCCAGGGTTCTCAGCCCACGGCCAAGATCAAGCCGCCTGAATTCGCTGTCTGGCCAAAACAGCCTGAGGCGGCTGTCCATCTAGAACAGCCTGAGCCATCTGTCTGGCCCAAACAGGACGCATCCACTAGCCAGCATACAGAGTCCCTGTCCACAACCCAGGGCCATGATTATCCTGTGGAATCAATTTGCAGTGACACCCCTGCAAATGCTATTCACTCCTCGCCATTTTTTCAGAGCCGAGTCTATGTGCCTCCACACTGTTGGAGTGTGGAGGTACTCCCTGAAATGACCTCGAGGTGATGAATGTGTGAGTAGAGGACAGAATGTGCACAATTTGTCTGGCTACCACCACTAGTTATAACTCACTTTTCCTGTGTTTGAGTTGAATTACATTACAGTTGAATATTTTTTACAGTGTATATAAATGTGCAAATATAAGAGTGCAGACAGTCATATGCTGCAAATGGTTTTTATTATTATATGTACATCAGGTACCTCACGTGTGATGTGTCCAGCTGGTACACTCACTGAGGTATTGTGCCCTGGTACGGCCAGGAGTAGAGAAGGTGGAACAATAGGTCAGTGGCTATTCTATCACAGTCGCTATTTTATCACAGCTTAGTGAGGCTCATGAAGCGATGTACCCTGAATTAAACTGACTTTAAAGTAGTCACTCAAACCAACCTCAACATATTGATTGTGACTCCACTTACAGGTGTGGTGTGGATAGGAACGATGTGCTCCTTCCGAGGGACCGGACCGAAGGCTATGGTCAAGGTATGGTGACAGATACAGGAGAATCATGTTGAGGAGTACCTTCAACATAAGGACCTGTAGACCACACTCCTCACGACTGTCGTGAATTCCGGAGGGATTGTTAGGGCACACTTTTCAGGCTCTACCTCCTCCAAGAGAGCTTTCCTCTGCATGGCTCCTGTGACACACCTTCCTGCTGGCAGAGACTAACAATGTGCAGGATTACAGGAGCCAGATCCTCTCCACTTTTGGGACTGTGCTCAAAATGGAAAGAAGAAAAGAAAGTATGCATATTAAAACGTAATGCCATGCTGTATGACACTAAACACAGTTGCAAAATTATTATTATTATTATTATTATAAATTATTATTTAAAAATCTATTATAGAATCCAACAGTGGCTATCACATTATGCAAACATATTTTTAGGTTGTGAACAAGCTGTCTGGGGAGGGTGCAGGCTCAGTTGAGTGGTTCACCAGCATTGGAAACGAGCACTGCCAAATAGTTTCCTTTGTGCTAAACTGTGATGAGTCTGCTGAGAAGCTGCAGCCGATGTGCCATGGAGTGATGAACAGGTTTCGGCTGGCCAATCAGCCTGTCCCCAAGATCTTGTATGTGGACAGTGGGTGTTGCCGTGCACAGGGCCGAACAGCTGTGGAGACAATGGGATGGTTGTGCATCTGGACATCTTTCACTGGATCCACCGGTTTGATGCAGCCATCCGCACAAGGTCTCACTCCAAGTATGCCACGTTCAAGTCTGCGCTGGCTGGAGCAGTGCTGGCGTACAACCGCACACATTTGGAGCTACTCATCAGGGCTGTCAGAGCTAAGGACCTGCCAGCGCTGAAGGCTGTCAGATGAAGATGTTCTACGCCGCTATATTTCCAGGGAGCAACTGAAACACCGTGTTCGGAGGGTTACACTCGCGTCTCAGGAAACATTCCGGCTCGTCCATCTGTACCTACGGTACTGTGCAAGAGTCTTAGTTGTCTGAGAAAGTGAAATGTAAAGCTAATTATCTGAGCAGTATATTTTACTGCCAAGACATTAGTTTTAAACAATATTCTTGGCTGCACAAAGAACTTTTGTATGGGACTGTATATACACCAACCAGCCACTTCATTAAGTACAGTGTAAAAGGGGCCTAACAAATTATGCAATGGTCAGGATCCCTACAGGACCACAACAAAGGGAGTGGATCAGAGAGAACAGTAATGCTTGAGACCACTGTTGCAAACTATGCAATGGTCAGGACCACCACAGAATACCTGGATCAGACAAAGCAGTATTACTGGAGATTTTAAACAGTGTTCACTCACTGTCCACCCTATTAGGTACCCTACCTTGTTAATCCACCTTGTGTTCCAACATTACATCAAGATATTACTGCCAAGACATTAGCTGTGAACAATACTCTTGGCTGCATATAGAACTTTTGCACAGGAATGTATGTTCAGTGACTGGCCACTTCATTAATTACACCTACCTTGTTCTACACTAATTGTCCATTTTATCAGCTCCACTTAACACATATGTGCACATTATAGTTCCACAATTACAGACTGTAGTCCATCTCTTTCACTGCATACTTTGTTAATCCCCTTTTACCCTGTTCTTCAATGGTGAGACCCCCCACAGGACCACCACAGATCAAGTGGACCAGACACAGCAGTGTTATTGTAGATTTTAAACATTGTGTCCAGTCACTGTCCTCTCTGTTAGACACACCTACCTTGTTGCTCCATCTTGTAGATGTAAAATCGGAGACAATATAGAGAAAATAAAATCAATGTGCTCAAAGTCAAACTACTCAGCCTCTATAGACCAATATAACATGTCTACTCAGAAAAAAAGACCATTAAAAATGACATATTTAAATTGTCGTCAGGGTAAATATTTTGGTAGGTTTAGAGCAAAATAACTGAACATGTGCTCTAAATGTCCCATCTACAAAGACATCCTGACATAATCAGTGCTCAAATCAGCCTGATTGGGCTACAAATTTCATGAAAAGATGTGAATGATTTAGTTTCAAAATGTCATAACTGTTTTCCTCTCCTCCCCAAGATGCATGTTGCTGAGAGTATGCTACTATATAAACAAATAGCATGTTTATAAGAGAAATAAATGTGTGTTTTGATTAAGTGTGTTGTACATTCAATGGACACATTTATGTCCAAAATAATAACAAGTAAATAAACTGTATTTTGGACTGAAATTTTGATGAGATCCACTGCTACAGATCCATCTAGTGGCTACAGTAAAAAGTACATTTATCTAATAAACAGTTTGTATGTAATGCTAGACATTATGATTTCCTAGGCAGCAAATTGCTGTAGAAGTTCTTGATTGAATTAGTGTCAGTTGGGAATTCAACCATATATATTAATGCTAAACTGAAATATGTAATGAACTGTTTTTGTTTGACTTTACTTTAAGGCTCAGTTACCCTTGGGGTGCGTCCTCAAAGGGGTACTTCCAGGTCTCATCAGACACTCTGCATTTTGGTCCAATAGCCAGTCCTGCAGATGCAACGCTTGTGCCGTATATCGCCCCAATCAGACCAAACGCAGAGGAGAACACAGAATTCAGCATCTGCAGACACAAATGCACACTTGTAAGACTGTAGTTACAATTAATTGTGTATTAGTACAGCTACAGTCATATGCCAAAGTTTAGGCGCCCCTCGTGCTTTATTGATTTTCTAGGTGAAAATAAGTCTTTCTACAGAGAACTAATTTCTGCACAGTTTAATGCACAATTACTTTTTATTTGATGAATTTATCATATTGGGAGGAAAAAAATAAAACATAAAATGGAGCCTGTGCAAAAGTTATGGTACATTTTATATTTAATTTTTTTTTCAATATGTTAAACACAGCACATAACACAAATCACACAAAAGTGTCTTAAAGAGGATATGTTAACTTCTTTTTACTTAGAAAATCAACAAAACATGTAGAACAGGGGTGTGCAAAGTTCCGTATATGACTATAGTCTACCTGTAATCTCAGCAACTAACATTTCTTTCAGCTCTTTTCATTTTTCGATTAAAAGATGTATTTTATGTGAAACAAGAAAAAGAGTGCTTTGTGTGAACTCTGTTACTGATTTACAACATGTATTGATTTGTGCAACATTCCGCTCACAATTCAAACATCAGTCCACTTTCTCTCCACTCCATCAGTTCTATGTTGAGTTTACGTTTTCCTTGTATTTTTCTCTGCTAGAGCATGTTCACTCACACGGCAGCGGTTCCCACAGCAACCTTTCCCACAGCAACCCTTGCCCCCAGCTCTGATAGCAGAACAGCTTGGACACAGCATCTGATGGACAATAAAACTGAACACAAAAGACTTTTACAACATCATTTATGACACAGTGTTTAATAATAACAGTTTATGCAATTCCATGTGATCAGGTCTGTGATGTGTAGTAGACTGATACATTATTCTTATCTAATCTTATTCTATATTATTTTGTTTCTTAATTTGTTAACTTATTTGAGGCTTATATCTTACGTAAAGGCAGTGAAGGTTTCCCACATTCTTAAGCAAACAAAAATGGGCTTCCTTAGTAAATTTTTATGTTCAGGTTTATTATGGAGATCACTGACCAATACCATATACCACTGCTGTCAGAACAAAAGCTTGTATCTCCATTTTCATTGTTTTAAATGTTTTATTTTTTACAGAATTTGAAAATGCCAGCTGCCATGTTAAGATTTCATGAAAAATACTTCCTTTAACGTCCATTCAAAGTTAAGCAAGTTTTTTTCTTTTCCAAGTAAAGGTACCATTTTGGACATATGAGAGTTTACTATGACGTTTATATATATTTATAAATATATTATATTTATATATTTTTGAAAGTGTATTTCTATTTGATTTTGCCGTTGAAGAAAATGAAGAATATATTTGTTTCGAATGCAGCAACTGAGAAAAGAGTAAGACTGTGGTGAAAAAAAGAGAGATCAAAGAAAAAAAAGAGAGTGAGAGTGAACCATTACTCACAAACAGTGCTCCACCGATCAGTCCTCCCATGAGCCAGACCTGCGTCGAGATCTGACTATTCTCCAGACGCTCACCATTGGGGAAGAACAGCAGCAGGTTGGCTAACATGCATGCAAACGCTGAGGGCAGCAGAATCAAACCTACTAACCGCGCACACTTTCCTGTACAACACATCTCTTAAGATCTTAGATTAAATAATCTATATATCAAGACCAAAAAAGTCTGTAGAACAAAACTCACAGCTAAACTTGATGCTGTGCCCAAATAAAATCAAGCAGAGTTTCTAAGACCGATTGTGCTGCTGTTACTGTGCCAGCTGTTGACAGGCACATTGAGGGGATCTGACTGAAACTGCTGGATGCCCTTTGAAACCTGTTCATATTTACTGCTCTACTATCAGTGCCATTTATGGTTTGTTAACACAAGACAGCGTGGGTGTGTGTAATGGGAGGGATTCAGTTGAGGTTAATGCTAAGTGATATAGAGCTGATCGCTCTAAGGCAGGGGTCACCAACCTTTTTGAAACTGAGAGCTACTTCTTGGGTACCGATTAATGCGAAGGGCTACCAGTTTGATACACACTTTTGAAATAACAATTTACCTTTAATTATACGTTATTATTGACAATAGTGAACGAAGTACGCAAACCAGGTACTTGAATTAAAGCAGAGATACCCAAGGTAAAATATTCCTCCAGTAAAAGTAGAAGTTCCTCCCTCTAGACTTCCACTTGAGTAAAAGTACAATAGTATTTGCCTTCAGATGTACTTAAGTATCGAAAGTAAAAGTACTAAAAGATTAATTATGACTCTAATGTCCTATTACTGTTTTTGTAACAAGACCCTTGCTTCATTAACTTATTTGAGGCGAAAATACTCCAGTGTCACTCTTAGTAAACAGTCACGACTGCATATATGTACATATTTCTATATTGTGGTCTATTTACACAAAGTTAGGTTAGTTCCATCATTTATGTTGAATAGACTCTCCCAAAATGTTACGCTGCTGCGCTGACGTGTGCTTGCACTGGGTCGGTATGACCAACAGGTCAAAACAAGCTCAATGCAAAGTGTGTGCTGGGCCCTGATTGGTGTTCTTGCTCTGTGCTTCTTTCATTTTGACATGTCATGTTTTTATACACACATAAACCAAAAGGAATGACAGATTGACAGACCATGTTGGTGACCCCTGCTCTAAGGTGCGTAAGAACAAGATTTCCTTGAGGAAGACTGAATCAATAGGCCTTGCTCTATAAAAATAGACTGTAGTAATATAAAGACTTAATCTTAGAGAGCACCAATTGATTTATATCATGTTTGTCATATTAGAACGAGTCCAGTCCAGTCAGGACACTAGCCAGCTGTGAATCATTTTCAGACAATCAAAAAAGCTATTAATGAAGCTATGATTTAATTAAAACTACTAAAGTTTACACACATAGTACATACAGGCACTGTTTGGTTTATTGCAGGACCCAGTCCTGGAGATATACAACCCTGGAGAGTAGAGATCCAAAACAGCTGGCTGGCTTTTTTTTACATGTGCCTGTAAAAAAAAAAAAAAAAAAAAAAAAAGAATAGTTGCACTAATAAAAAGACAACCCAAAATGATTCGTTTCCTAATGACAATCAGGTCCATGTCACTTACTTTTGACTCTTGTTTTATCATGATTGGACAGGGTGTGAGCTGATGAGCTGAGGGGCGGTGTTGGGGAGTTGACTTTGACTTTGTTCAGGCGAGGAGCGAGACGCGTCTTCGTCTTCTAAAGATGATGATTTCCTGAAATGTTCACATTGGCACAAGTAAGTAATAATAGCTTTTATTAATGCGTGTAAAACAATGTTATACAAATTTTAAACGCCCAGCGCTAATAACGCGACGTCAGCGTTAAAGTAATCAGCGTAGCTAACGAGCTGCTCTAGGCTAAGCTAACTACTTTAGCGGCGCCGCTATCAGGCCCACTCGAAGTGGTTAAACGAAGCAAGAATACATCGATAAAATACATTCTGTTAGACTTTAAGCCACGACTTTCCCCGTTGCAGCTTCGGTGGTTTAACAGCTTCCCACGGATAATTTGCCCTCCGGAGCTCTGTTTTTATGTATTTTCCTGTCGGTAGTTGGTCGGCCTGCGTTGTTTATGCTAGCCAATTAGCTCGCTAACCCAGCTAGCGAGGAGAAGTTAACTTAGCTAAACTGGGAAGACGAGGCTTCTGCACCTCGTTCAGGTAAGACATTTACACCTGTTGCTGTATTAATGTCAAGCTAACGAAGTGTTCTTAATATTTTATGCATGATGTAAAACGATACATGCTAAGCAAATGGCGTTAAAAAATCTGGCTAACAGCAAATGTTGCCATTCAAAATGAACGAGCGGGATTCGGCAGTTTAACGTCGGCCGTTGCGTGTTTGAGTCGAGGAACGTTGAACGCTTTGAAACGGCCAGATAACGCTGTAATATTTTGTGATCATAAATCCTGGTTTTCATGTGTATATTCTTCGTTCAACTGAAAATGAAACTGTTAAATGGTGCGTGTGCAGTGGTGTATGGTTTAAATGGTGTTACCGAAGCAATGATGAGATCTGCAAATCGACAGCTTGGCCTTCCCATTTCTGAGAGGCTCCATGGCGACATTTCGCCTGCAATACCGCCTTTGGCCACTGGCAGGCAAGCGGTGCTGTCAGAGCCAACGTTTGTCGTCCTTTAAAACGGCTCCTTTAAGGTCTGTGACTTTATTAGCGAGAACTACGTATTCTCGTTTGTTTTGTCCCAAGTTTGCGATATCTTATTTCTAAACTTACATTTAAACAAGCTTAAATGTGCTTCGACGATTCTGATTGGACCGCTGGTGAGCTCATGATAATTTTCTCCGCTTTCATGTTTTGGCGTCTGTGCACGTTTGAGTCCCTTTATTCTTCAGAGAGCTTGAGCGTAAAACGGCACGTCTGTTGAATTGTGTATTTTTTGGCGATGACGATGGCCGAAAGCGTTATTTACCGCCCCCGTGCAATCGACTTTCAACAGTGACTTGCTTCGTTGTGGCGCTGTTTCAGTATCGCTTCTCGGCCTTTTGGCTAAGATCAAGTGTAGTATCTGTTCTTATCAGTTTAATATCTGATACGTCCCCTACCCGGGGACCATATATTAAATTGATTTTTGGAGCAGGGAGATGGAATAGGGGCTTGCTCCGTCCACTCCACGCATCGACCCGGTATTGCAGTACCTCCGGGAACGGTGCACCCCCCTCTGTTGGTGAAAATAAGAATCGGTATTTATGTTTAGCGCTTTTAACGTGTTATGTATGTGTGTTAATACACAAATCGTTCCTGATGTTTTCGTGTTTTTCCGCAAATATCACGTCTAAGCTGCATGCCGAGGTAGGGCTATTTGATATAATGATGTAGACGCGTAAGTGTTGACTATGTAGCAATGAGGGGCTGAAGTAGTTCTCTCTATGCAGTTGCTTTGCTTTTTTGTTTACTTGGCTGTTTTGTTGATCTCATTGTGTGTAAATGCTTCTGTAAATAAAGAGTGAAGGCTAAATTTCTCTTACTGTGAGGTACCATGTTGTTTTGCCTGTGTCAAATCATCATTGTTAACCGCTTAGTCCACGTAGGGTCGCAGTCCTGTGTCAAATGTTATATGTAAATTGAATATAAATATTAAAAAAAAGTTTAAATGTCTTTGAAAAAGTAGGACTGGAAAAGCAATAGGAGAGCTCCTGTAGTGCATCATGTCTGTCATAACAGCTGGAGGCTTTTTCCTTTCTGTGGTTTTCATGGTCCAAAGAACAAGAAATGGTAAAAAAAACACTGCCTTAATATCGTAGGAGTTGTGCTAGGAAAAGTCAGACATGTTCCTGTGTGTTTTGACTGTTGTGAATGTAGATACTTTAAAATAGAACTGTGTCCATAAAAAGAACAATATTTAATAACATAAACAAGCCTGTGTATTTGTTCTTGTGTATATAAAACATCTATAAAATATTTTACATATTTGTATATTTATAATTAAATGTTAGTTATATAAATTATATACACAAATTATATACACATGGTAATAATCTGCGAACATGCAGCAATATGATATAAACATGCAGCTAGTAACTCGAAATGGAATGTTTACACAAGTCTTTGGCCTAATTTGAAATACTTGGAAAAAAAACTGCGGTTCCATTGACTTGCATTAAAAGTAAAGTGTGTTTTCCTTCTTTTGTAAACTTACCATTTCGGGGAAGTTTTCTTCAGACAACAGCTTTTATACACAGCAAAATAGTTTCTTGTAGAGCAGGAAGTATATTTAGATTCATTTTGTTGTGTAATTAATTGAGCGCGCTCCATCGTAGTGAATAGTTTAGCCAGTAGTGATTTCACTCCCCAGTGTGCGTAGAACTCACATACCTGGCAGAGGAGATACTGTGATTAAGAAGAAGGTGGTTCACCCAGGCTCAGCCATTGCTCTTCTGGTCATGCTGACCCCTGGAATCCCCCAGACTTCACTGTTTAAAAGAAGACTTTGCTCATGTGGTGATGTTTTTGCGTGTTTGTAAGGGGTTAAGTATGCTAGTGTCTGTTATAGTTTAGTCATTTAGTATTTTTTACAGTACAAGATGATGAATGTTTAGTGAAAATAAGATTCATAGGGAAGTCTCTACCATTAAGTGAACTGTGGAATTGTGTTCATGGTCTTCTGTATTTTTTGTTTATTTTTTTTACTAGTTTTTAGTGTTTTATGATGAGAAATAATGTTTTGGTCCACAATTTGACAGAAAAGCTTGGTCATATGGAAAGCTTGTGGCTGGTCCCTTTTTATGACACTTGAATCTATTGATGTGTAAGAAAATGAATGAAGGCTTTTTTTTTCCCTGTTTTGCTTTGCGTCAGCGTATTGCTTTGTCTGTGGTGACTCTTGTGGATTTAATGAATACAGAGTAACGGGAGAGCGCCCCTAGTGTCTGATGTCTGTAATAGTGGGTGGAGACATTTTCTGTCTGTCGATTTCTGTGGTGCATAAGATGAAAAGCAGCCGTTATTTCTCCTTTTTTTTTTTCCAAGATCAGCTGGCTTCCATGAGTTTAGAGCTCATTTAAATGCCATAATATATAAAAGCAAAGGAAACAAACACTTGAGTAGAACGTTGATATGTTCAGAAGCAGTGCATCATGGGAAGTGGTGTTCTGACTTTTATTCACAAGTGAAACAGCCCAATGTTCTGTTGTGCGTGTGATATCCATGGATAAAGCACCATGCAGTATGTGGCTTTTTTGTTTTTGTTGTTTTTTCTTGGTTTCATCATTTGGTTGTGTAATGACTGAATTGTCCACCATCACTGTGAATAGTACAGCCAGTGGTGGTGATGCTCACCAGTGCGTGTACAACTCATACTTACCTGGCAGGGGAGATACCATGATCAAGAAGGTGGTTCACCCAGGGTGAGGCTCAGCCATTGCACTCCGGTTGTGCTGACCCCTGCGAATTCCCCAAATGTGGGAATCTCGACTGCATAATTTCTGGTAGTGGGGGACTGCGTTCGCGCTCTCCCCTGATTTCACTGGTCAAAAGAAGACTGTTTATATGGTGGTGGAGGAATTATTAGAACGGCATGTGATCTTTTGCTATAGTTGTTATTTAGTATAACTGTATGGGTTGTGGGATCATGTTCATGGCTTTCTCCGTTTATTTTATCTACCAAGTTTTTCGGGGGGACACGACTTTATATTGATAAATGGTTTTGTCCACAATCTGGCAAAAAAAGAGCTGTGAAATACATATGTAGAGAGCTTATCTTATTGTATTAATTTTTTTGAAGTCTCTGGTTATTTTTATGACTGTGTAATGCTCTGATATGTAAGAAAAGTGAATGGGTTTTTTTTTTTTTTTTGGCTTTGTTGCAGCTCGTTTCTTTGTCTGTGACTAATGCATGTGAACAAAGAGTAAGGTGAGAGTGCCCCTAGTGTGTGATGTGTGTAGTTGTGGGAGGAGACATTTTCTTTGTTTTTTTTCTTTGGTGTGTGAGAACAGTGAAAGCAGTGGTTGTAATTTCTGACTATTTATTTATTCAGTTTGTTTGGCAGTGATTTTATTTTTTATTTTTAATTTTATTTAGATGCACTAATATAAAACCAAAGAGAACCACAAGACCAAAGAGTTGTGAGAGGACAAATTGAGAAGCAGTGCATCATGGGAAGTGGTGTTCTGGGTCTTATTCACAAGAAAAACATCTACATATGCTTTTGTATGTACATTTATGTACTATGCAGTTCGTGTGCTTTGTTTATTTTTGTCATTTATAGTTTTCCTTGTTTTGTTTATGTAGTGAATGAATTGTCCACCGTCACTGTGAATAGTACAGCCAGTGGTGGTGATGCTCTCCAGTGTGTGTACAACTCATACTTACCTGGCAGGGGAGATACCATGATCAAGAAGGTGGTTCACCCAGGGTGAGGCTCGGCCATTGCACTCCGGTTGTGCTGACCCCTGCGAATTCCCCAAATGTGGGAATCTCGACTGCATAATTTCTGGTAGTGGGGGACTGCGTTCGCGCTCTCCCCTGATTTCACTGGTCAAAGGAAAGACATGCAATGATGTGCTAATATCTTTTGTAAGGAAATGTGAGGATTTTTAGTTGTTAAAAAAAAAGAGGGCTGTTTAGTGTAATGATGTCCAGGTCTTTATTATTAAGCAAATTGTGAAATCGTCTTTATTTTTTCCCCATGTACCTTTTGAGACTTCATCTTGAGTAGTTTGGTACACAGTCTGACACAATATGCATGCAGAAAACCTCTGGGGTTTTTTTTTTCGTGGGTTTTGTTTTCTAATTTGATTTATGTATGACAATAGATTTGATGTGTAAGAAAAATGTGTAGGCTTTTAATTTGTTTTCTCACAACTTGTGTGGTCTCTGTCACCTCGAGAATTTCATGCACATGGACCAAAAGTAACGGGTGAGCGTCTCTGGAGTTTTATGTGGCTGGAGGTTTTTTCTTTGTCAATTTCTTAAATGCACAAGAATTGATAGCAGCAGTTGTTGTAATTTTGGCTTTATTTATTTCAGATTATATGGCTGTCCTGAGTTTAGTGCTCATTCAGATGCCCTAATATGAAACCAAAGAGAACGATATAGCTGCAAACGGCAGTGATATGGTTTTAGCCACCTAGGCCTAACAAGGCCTGATTTAGTTTGGGACTTATCTATAGAGAGAAGAAGAAAAATGCATGGAATTCAGAGCTTCTCAAAAGGCCTTCATTTGTCAGTGTCATTCGGAATTAATTCATAATTTCAAATGTGTTAAGTGGCATATGGCAGCCATATTGTTTGTATAAGTCAAGATTATTTGCTTATTATTGAGGTTCAGACTCTTGTGAGTTTTTTGATACCAGTGGTGTGAGAATTGAGAGAAAACTGACTAGTTTGCAAAAATGTTTTGCACATTTTCAGTTATGTGAATAATCTAACTGGGCGGAGGAAAAAGTCCCAAATTACAGATTATTTTGTTTTGACTGAAGGGATCGGTGTCTAAAAATTTTGCTTTCGAAGTTAAAAGGTCGAACGTGCTGTGCAACTGCATCCCTTTTATGCCAACTGGGCTTATTTCAGCACATGAGTAGTGGGAAAGAGTACCATCTGTTGACGAAGTTTCATGTTTCATGACCTACAGTTTGGTTTGGCCAGGTTATTGTAGGGAAGAATCATCATAACAAGAAATACAGCGGTGAGCAGCAATAAGTGGATTCAAGTATGTATGAGGAGTATGAGCCCTTTTGCAGTTTAAACCAATTGGGCCTAAGAAGGACTATCACTGTTTGGGCCTTATTTATAGGCAGGGAAAATGAAACTGAAAGGAAGTCAGCTTATCAAAAGGCCATGTGTTGTCAAACAGTGGGCAGAGCAATTTAAATAAGTTTACATTCATTTGTGCTGGTCAAAGGTTTGTAGAAGATGCAGGAATACATCAACATAGATGTCAAAACTATATAATTTAATGGCAAAATTTCTCATGGTTGTGTTTGCGAAGTGGTTTGGTTCTCCATATGTAACCTCTTTAGTATGTATGCCATAATGAGGCCCAGTGCCACCCATAGGGGGGCCCGTTTGGCATAGAGCAGCCAAGTGAAAGTGGGTGACAAGGTATCCTGAATCTGATGGCATTGATTGTTTATCTGTGGACTTTGTAATAATATTGTGTTTTAGTGCTAAAGCCACCCCACCTGAAGAAACTTGGCAGACACCACCAGAATGTATTTATTTGACAAGCCTATGACGTTTTGAGATGATTGAACCAAGGACTGATAAATTTGAAGCAATTGAAGCTAGCAATGTCATGGCTACAGTGATTATTTGATGGAGCAACACCATGTTAAGTAATAAAGGCATTTTTTTTCCCAAAATGATTTACCTAGAGAGGCCTGAGTATTTCTAGACCAGTTGAGATGAAAATCCAAAGAGTAGTTGTAAAAGAATTATGAAATTATTGTGACCTTGATATCTCCTTTGTCAAGTAGTTACTAGTTGCAGAAATTTCAGCCTGATTGGATTTACAGATTGAGGTATTTAAGTTACAGTGCCCCACAATTGATATTCATATTGAGGAGTACATTCAGAGGTAGCCTATTAAGTTTCAAATTTTGATGAAGCAT
This sequence comes from Pygocentrus nattereri, assembly GCF_015220715.1. NCBI lineage: Eukaryota > Metazoa > Chordata > Actinopteri > Characiformes > Serrasalmidae > Pygocentrus > Pygocentrus nattereri. The sequence continues at coordinate 18,601,282 of NC_051212.1, read as the reverse complement.
TGAGTTATGGAATTTTTGAACTTATTAATTATTTCAGATGTGTTCATTGGCATATGGCAGCCATATGGTTTATAAAAGTGAAGATTTTTAATAGTTATTGAGGTTCTGGCTTTTCTGAGTGTGTTTTGACACTAGTTGTGTGGGAATTGAGCAAAAACCCTATGACTAGTTTGCAAAAGTAGGTTTTGCATATTATGCATTTTTTGTGAAAAATCTGTGTGGCCAAATTACAGATTATTTTGGTTTGACTGAAGGAATCAGGGGAAAAACATACCCTGTAGGTCTAAAATGTTCCTTTTAGAAGTTAAAAGGTCAAACATGCTGTGCTGCACAACTGCATCCCCTTTATGCTGCCTGGGCTTATTTCATGTGCCTGAGTAATGGGAGAAAACTTCACAGATCGTACTTTCTTGTCTCTGGGATCTACTATTTGGTTTGGCTAGATATTTGTAGAGAATAATCAGATGAATAAAAAGAAATATCTGCTGGCAGCAATAAGCGGGTTCAAATACACATCAGCAGCCCTTTTACAGTTTAAACTAGTTAGGCCTAACTTGGGCCTAAGGATGCCTATAAATAAAACCCGAGCAGTGTTCGGCCGAGAGAAATGAACAGACAGGATGGACATAAACATACATAACATAACATACAGTGTGTTTTAAACGTGTTCACGTTCATTTGTACTGATCATTAAAGGTTTGTAGAAGAGGCAAGAAATTGACAATATAGAGGTCAAAACTACATGATTTAGTGGCAAAATTTCTCACAGTTGTGTTTGCAAAGTGGGTTGAGTTCTCCATATTTAACCCTTTAGCATGTATGCCCAGGGCATCCGTAAGCGGGCCTGTTTGGCATAGAGAAGCTAAGTGAAAGAACAGGCAGTTACACTGTACAATGAAATTCTTACTTTGCTGTTCCTCCATTCACCAAATATAATCTTAAGAGAATAGAGAAAAAAATAAGAATAACTCTAAAAGCAATAGTACAAATGTGCAGTATGTGCAAAGTTGAAATAAAATTAGTTGCATGTGCAAATATGTAGAGCAGTTGTTCATAAAGTGCATCAAGTAACCGATGTGAACAGTAATGTTCTGTGCAAGGTATCGATGTTAACAGTATTGTTCTAACAGCAGCAGCAGTAGTATTATAGGTAAGGTGCAGTTATTAAGTGCAAGGTTGGCCAAAGTTAAACCAGTTCATGATGGGAGGGGGGGGGAAGAGGTAGTAAGTGCAGAGCCTTTCTGTCCTGAGCAGTAGAGTTTCCATACCAGACCGTGATGGAGTTGGTAAGAACACTCCTCACGATCGTACTCCTGTAGAAGGTGCTGAGAATTTTGGCTGGCATGCCAAATTTCCTCAGTCTTCTCAGAAAGTATAATCGCTGCTGGGACTTCCTGATGTGTGTGTTGCGAGACCAGGTGAGATCCTCACTGATGTGCATGCTGAGGAATTTGAAGGTTTTCACCCTCTGCACCTCAGTCTCACCAATGTACATGGGTGTGTGCAGCTTAAGCTTCCTCCATGGATCAACAATCATTTCCTTGGTCTTGTCTGCATTCAGGGAAAGATTATGACACCAGGCCACCAGCTCAGCCACCTCCTTCCTGTACGCTGTCTCGTCCCCACCAGTGATCAGTCCAACGACTGTAGTATGAGCAAACTTGATGCTGGTGCTGTTCTGGGAGGCCACACAGTCATAAGTGAAGTGTGTACAGAAGGGGGCTCGGTACACAGCCCTGGGGGACCCCTGTGCTCACTGTTCTTGTGCTGGATGTGCGGCTGCTGGCTCTGACTGACTGGGTTCTACCTGTTAGAAAGTTCAGCACCCAGGTACAGAGGGCGGGTGTCAGTCCGAGGGTGAGGAGCTTTTCCTAAAGGTTGGTTTAGGATGACCATGTTAAATGCTGAGCTGCAGTCAATGAAGAGCATTCTGATATATGTGTTCTTGCTCTCCAGGTGTGTGGGGGCTGTGTGGCAGCGTTCACTGCGTCGTCTGTGGACTTGTTCCGACGGTGTGCAAACTGAAGAGGGACTGTAGTGTTTGGAATGGTCTCCTGGATGTGAGTCTTAGAATATATCTAAAGCAATACATGAAAATGGGCCAAAGATGCAGTGCATTTAATGCAACGAACTATTCTGCCATGCTGAAATACAGGACCATGTGGACCAGTGCAGCTTGTAAGAGACTGTCATTACATATACAGTATCTTTTTGTCCAGAGGCCAAATTTATCAAAGTGTCTTAAGAAAAAAATGACATTTATATTTCATATACCTTTTTAAGAATACTTATTTTCTTTTCTTAACTATTTTCTTAAGTGTCATTCTAAGAGCAAGTGGTATTCTAGAAAATGTTCTTAAATGTTTTCTAAATATTATGACAGCCTCAGTTTAGTGCCTACATTTATCACAGACATTGCCTCTGCTACTCCTGCCCATCCTGTTTCTTCCACCATTACCTTTAGTTGTAGTTTGCTAAAAAAAATTTATCAACTATCGGTTTGATGTTTTTCCTACATTTTGCTCCCCTTGGTATTTTGCTCCCCTTACATGGTAAAATGCAATGTAGCCCACATAAGAAAACAATGAAGATTTTTCTTTTATTGAGAAAATAATGAAGATTATCTTAAGAGAATACCTGAGATTATTATTTTTATTTTTAACAGTTGCATTTCAGGCCTCATTCATCAACTGTTCTTTAGCAGAAATTTCTTCTTAAAATCCACTTATGCAGCTTTGACAAAGATTCTGCTATTCACCAATGTTTTCTTATTTGGGATTTCTTTTTAGGGAAGAACAGAATACACACTCGAGTACAAAAGTGCAAACAATTCTGTGGGTTAAGAACGCATCATAAATCTGTCAACTTTTACTTGGCATCTATTTCAAAAACAAATTAAAGAAAAAAAGTAGGAAGATGTTGGGGAATGAAAGTCCCTCTCATGAACTTTTAAGTGTTTGTTTTCCTAAGAACATCTTCATTGTTTCCTTATGTGGGCTACGGTGCAGTTTACCACACATCATAAACAACGCATGAGAGATTTTGAATGTGGATTAACTTCATTTCTGTTTAGTTAATCCACTCAGAGGAGCAAAAGAGAGGAAAATCATCAAACCAGGCATTTAAAAATTTAGTAAACAAGAACTAGGTGATGGTGGAAAAAAACAGGGAAAAGGCCTCATTGGAAATTATGATAATTGAGTGGTGACAGATGAGGATGGGCAAGAGGAGCAGAGACTGTCTGTAAATTTAGACTCTGACTTCGTCAGTTCTTACAGCCTAAGAAAGTATGGGTCTGTTAGAAGGTTGAAAAAACATTTAAGAATATAATAATTTCAAGAATACCATTTGTTCTTAGAATCTCTTAAGAAAATGGTTAAGAAAATAAAATAAGAATTCATAAGAGGTTATTTGAAGAGTAAAAATTTTTCATAACTTTTTTTTCTTCAGAATGAAGTTCTGAAAAAAAGACACTTTTTGACTCTGGCCTCCTGTCAGACAAACATGGTCCTGCATGAAAATTAAACTTATATTTCAGATCTGAAGAATATAGAAGCAGCAGACAGACAAACTAACCAGGAGCAACAGACGTTGGAAGTGAGACACAGATTAGATAGCCAAGGACTACCCTCAGATGACCGAGGCAGGCACAGTCATGTTTCGGCTTTGGACATCAGTGGAAGACGAAGTCCAGGAAGACATTGTGCAGCCCTGGAAGACGGTGGCAGCGACAATTCAGAGCGCCGTGGATCGGTCTTAGAGGCCAGAGGCAGGGGCAGTCTGGATAGTCATGGTTAGGACTCACATATTGGAAGTAACCAGAGTTTTGCTGATTGCACATATTTCTTTTCTCACTTCAAGTTTGCATTTTTTGTAGATTGGAAATTTGAACCAGACTTGAAGGTGATTTCACAAGAGATCCGCAAGAGAGAGAGAGAGAGAAATGCTGACGTTTTACAAAAGGCATATTTGCTGGGCTCGTCCATTTTCAGTCATCCTCAGGGGTATGTACAGTCTGTGCTTTCACTCTAATAGACTAAATAGACTGTAATAGACTAAAAATAAAAAAAGCAGCATGCACACTACAATGTCAGTACCATGTCCAAGGACCAAGGGCCACCACCCAAATAATCTATATTCAGTGGTGGTACTTTGGGATCTCTCTTCAATAATAAATGGCTTGGAAGGGGGGCTGGTGTGTGTGTATACATGTATGTATGTACTTATATATGCATACATATGTATATGAATGCATGCATATATATTGTGTGCGTCTGTATATATATATATATATATATATATATATATATATATATATATATATATATATATATATATATATATATATATGTGTGTATGTATATGTGTGTGTGTGTGTGTGTGTGTGTGTGTGTGTTTATTATTATTATTATTATTATTATTATATAATCAATGCCTTCATCTTGCAGGAACTGCTGACACACTCCAGCCACATGAGGTCTAGCATTGTCCTGCATTAGGAGGAATCCAGGGCCAACCACACCAGCATATGGTCTCACAAGGGGTCTGAGGATCTCATCTCGGTACCTAATGGCAGTCAGGCTATCTCTGGCGAGCACACGGAGGGCTGTGTGGCCCTCCAAAGAAATGCCACCCCACACCATTACTGACCCACTGCCAAACCGGTCATGCTGAAGAATGTTGCATGCAGCAGATCGCTCTCCACGGCGTCTCCAGACCCCGTCACGTCTGTCACATGTGCTCAGTGTGAACCTGCTTTCATCTGTGAAGAGCACAGGGTGCCAGTGGCAAATGCCAAGCGTCCTGCACGGTGTTGGGCTGTGTGCACAAACCCCATCTGTGGACGTCGGACCCTCATACCAACCTCATGGAGTCGGTTTCTAACACATGCACATTTGTGGCCTGCTGGAGGTCATTTTGCAGGGCTCTGGCAGTGCTCCCTCCTGTTCCTCCTTGCACAAAGGCAGAGGTAGCGGTCCTGCTGCTGGGTTTTTGCCCTCCTACGGCCTCCTCCACGTCTTCTGGTGTACTGGCCTGTCTCCTGCTAGCGCCTCCAGCCTCTGGACACTACGCTGACAGACACAGCAAACCTTCTTGCCACAGCTCACATTGATGTGCCATCCTGGATGAGCTGCACTACACTGAGCCACTTGTGTGGGTGGTAGAGTCCGTCTCATGCTACCACGAGTGTGAAAGCACCACCAACATTCAAAAGTGACCAAAACATCAGCCAGAAAGCAGAAAGGTACTGAGAAGTGGTCTGTGGTCCCCACCTGCAGAACCACTCCTTTATTGAGTGCATCTTGCTAATTGCCAATAATTTCCACCTGTTGTCTATTCCATTTGCACAACAGCATGTGAAATTGATTGTCAATCAGTGTTGCTTCTGTGGAGTTATTAGCCTTATTATTGATCATATTACTGTTTTAAGATTTATTAAAGAAAGCTTATGTTTAGCATTGAAAGCTTAATGGTCATATTGTCCAATTCTAAGAGCTAAGAGTCAGCACATAAGGCTGTGTGCTGACTAACGGTTACACAAGGACGTCAGATAACAGGAAATACCTCGAAGCTAATCGTAGTAGACACTGGGATTAGCACACCACACATGTGGTTCATCTGGTCAGATAAGCAGAGCCATTGTCTGGAAAACGGGGGGGGAGTTGATAAACACAGGGAATACCTTAAGCTGACCTTGCAGACACGCTCACGTCTCGAGCGCATCCTTAAACTTTTATGGTATAGATTGGTGAGCTGGGCTAACACACACATTGGAGGCTTGATGGAACCTACGGATATCTTGGGTAAGGGAGGAGCGGTCATGCGACTATTAAAAGGGAGTCAGATGAGAAGGGGTCAGAGCTTACTTGGGAGATACATGATGCATGTTCTCTGTTTGTAACCTCTCCAGAATTCTGTAATAAAACCGTTTGTTTAACTTCAGTCTGATCTACTCGTCTCATTTGTTTTGCATCAACAAACACGCAGGACTGGATTCGTCCACACTTCCTAAGTGGACAGTTTGATTTGTATATTGTGTTGTTTAAGTGTTCCCTTTATTTTTTTTCAGGTGTGTGTGGACACACACGGATGTATGAATTTTTTTATGTAAGAGAGAGACACACACACGGATGTATGAATTTATGTAAGAGAGACACGGATGTAGGGCTGAACAATTAATCGCGATTTGAATGGATGCGATTTTCCAATCGCAAGAGCTGCGATTTGAATGAGCCAATAGCCTGCAAGTAGGACCAGGGAAAATCTACCCAACAACAAAAAAACGCGTGAACGGCCTGCTGTTGACCAATCAGAAGCCGCTAGTCATGCACATCCCTAAGGCAGAAATCGAAAGATTAACCTTTCATTTGAGCAACCGTGCGAGGCCCAAAGTCCAGTGGACGAGTTGGTACCAACGAAAAATGGCATGTGTGTGTGGGAGCATTTTGGTTTCAGGAAAACTGACATTGGCCAAGAACAGGTACTGTGCAAGACGTGTGGAGCATCGGTGCTAACCGCACGAGATGACACCACTAACCTCTATCAACACCTGAAGAAACATCATGGACAGCTGTACGATGAGTGCATGTTAAAAAGGTCCAGGGATGAATCCCTACCTCAGGCACATTTATCTGGTACCACGGCCAGGCAAACTTCTGTTACACAGGCGTTCGACCGCATTGCACCATATGGAAAAAAAGCTCGCGAAGGCACCGCGAGATAACCGATGCTATCGCGAAGTACATGGCTAAAGACATGGTACCGATTTACAGTGTCCAAAAATGGCTTTCAAAACTTTCTCTTGACTCTTGACAAAAGATACCAGCTTCCATCCCGCACATACTTCAGCCAAGTCGCCATTCCAGAACTGTAAACTACATGTAGGAACAATGTTGAAACGGAGCTGAGAAGTGTGGAGTATCACGCGACAACGACAGATATGTGGTCGAGCCGAACCGCTGAACCTTACCAAAGCCTCACTGTTCACTTCATAAATTAACATTTTGAATTAAAGATGTGAAAGATATGTTCTCTACATACTTCGTACTTTTCTCTTGACCATACGGGAGAGAACATCGCGAATGGATTAAAAGACGCGTTGGCCAACTGGGGTTTAAATGACGAGGGGCAAGTGTGCATAACCACAGATAACACGTCTAACATGATAAAGGCAGCCGACATAAACCAGTGGACCAAAACTTTCCAAGATTGAGCAGGCAGGCCCGCAAATATCTTTGTGCACCAGGAACAAGTTCACCCTCAGAAAGGCTCTTTAGTGCAGGAGGCAACATTGTTGTCAGCGTTCATGCATTAAGCCACAAAAGGTGGACATGCTCATCTTTTTGGCAAGAAACCTGTCATCACTGGTTTCTGTCTATAAATACGAACATTTGGTGATGCTACTTTTGCCCTTAATGTGATTTACTGCTAAGTTTATTTTGTAAAAATGCATCTTGTACTCAGAGTTTAACATATAACTGTGATATTTTGCTTATTTCAGCTTTTCTACTAATGCATGACTGTCCACTGCTGACTAGTCAGTTACTGATGTTGCAGTTAAACCTTTATGCGAATTTCTGTATATTTTGTTGTTAAAATAAAACTGACAACTGCATTTAATCTGACAACCCTGGGAATTTTTTTCATGTAAAAGTTTTTAATTATATTTGATAGATATTTGAAACACTAATACAGGTTTAGGATTTAATGAATTAAAAACAATCACAATTTAAATCGCAATATTCTGTGGAAAAATCGCAATTAGATATTTTGCCCAAATCATGCAGCCCTACACGGATGTATGCATTTTTTATCTGAGAGAGAGAGAGAGAGACAGGGATGTATGCATTTTTTTACGGGAGAGAGAGACACAGACACGGATGTATGCAATTTTTATGGGAGAGAGAGACACAGACACGGATGTATGCAATTTTTTTGTGTGAGAGAGAAAGAGACACGGATGTATGCATTTTTCATGGGAGAGAGAGACACAGACATGGATGTATGCATTTTTTATTTGTGTGTGTGAGAGAGAGAGAGAGAGAGAGAGAGAGAGAGACACAGATGTATACATTTTTATGTGAGAGAGAGAGAGACACACACGGATGCATGCATTTTGAATGAGAGAGAGAGACAGACACGGATGTATGCATTTTTTATTTGTGTTTGTGTGAGAGAGAGAGAGAGAGAGAGAGAGAGAGAGACGGATGTATACATTTTTTATGTGAGAGAGACACGGATGTATGCATTTTTTATGGGAGAGAGAGAAAGAGACAGACACAGACACGGATGTATGCATTTTTTATGTGTGTGAGAGAGACAGAGACACGGATGTATGCATTTTTTATGTGAGAGAGACACAGACACGGATGTATAAATTTTTTATGTGTGTGAGAGAGAGAGAGAGAGACAGACACAGATATATGCATTTTTCATGGGAGAGAGACACAGACACAGATTTATGCATGTTTTATGTGAGAGAGAGACAGAGACACGGATGTATACATTTTTTATGTGAGAGAGAGACACAGACACGGATGTATGCATTTTTTATGGGAGAGAGACACAGACACAGATGTATAAATTTTTTATGGGAGAGAGAGAGAGAGAGAGAGAGAGAGAGAGAGAGAGAGAGAGACAGACACAGACACGGATATATGCATTTTTCATGTGAGAGAGAGAGAGAGACACGGATGTATAAATTTTTTATGTGAGAGAGACACAGACACAGATGTATGCATTTTTTTTGTGAGAGAGAAAGAGACACGGATGTATACATTTTTATGTGTGAGAGAGACAGACAGATGTATGCATTTTTTATGTGAGGGAGAGAGAGACGCAGACACGGATGTATACATTTTTTATTTGTGTGTGTGAGAGAGAGAGCGAGAGAGAGAGACACGGATGTATACATTTTGTATGAGAGAGAGAGAGACACACACGGATGCATGCATTTTTTATGAAAGAGAGAGACACAGACACATGTATGCATGTTTTATGTGAGAGAGAGAGAGAGACACAGACATGGATGTATGCATTTTTTATTTGTGTGTGTGAGAGAGAGAGAGAGAGAGAGAGAGAGACACGGATGTATACATTTTTCATGTGAGAGAGAGAGAGACAGACACGGATGTATACATTTTTTATGTGAGAGAGAGACACAGACACGGACGTATACATTTTTTATGTGAGAGAGAGACAGAGACACGGATGCATACATTTTTTATGTGAGAGAGAGACACAGACATGGATGTATGCAATTTTTATGGGAGAGAGAGACACAGACACGGATGTATGCATTTTTTATGTGAGAGAGAGAGACACACACGGATACATGCATTTTTTATTTGAGAGAGAGACACAGACATGGATGTATGCATTTTTTATGGGAGAGAGAGAGAAAGAGACACGGATGTATACATTTTTATGTGTGAGAGAGACAGACAGATGTATGCATTTTTTATGTGAGAGAGAGAGAGAGACGCAGACACGGATGTATACATTTTTTATTTGTGTGTGTGAGAGAGAGAGCGAGACAGAGAGACACGGATGTATGCATTTTGTATGAGAGAGAGAGAGACACACACGGATGCATGCATTTTTTATGAAAGAGAGAGACACAGACACATGTATGCATGTTTTATGTGAGAGAGAGAGAGAGAGAGAGAGACACGGATGTATACATTATTCATGTGAGAGAGAGAGAGACAGACACGGATGTATACATTTTTTATGTGAGAGAGAGACAGAGACACGGATGCATACATTTTTTATGTGAGAGAGAGACACAGACACGGATGTATACATTTTTTATGTGAGATAGAGACAGAGACACGGATGCATACATTTTTTATGTGAGAGAGAGACACAGACACGGATGTATGCAATTTTTACTGGAGAGAGAGACACAGACACGAATGTATGCTATTTTTATGGGAGAGAGAGACACAGACACGGATGTATGCATTTTTTTGTGTGAGAAAGAGAGACACAGACACGGATGTATGCATTTTTTTGTGTGAGAAAGAGAGACACAGACACGGATGTATGCATTTTTTTATGTGAGAAAGAGAGACACAGACACGGATGTATACATTTTTTATTTGTGTGTGTGAGAGAGAGAGAGAGAGAGAGAGAGACGGCTGTATGCATTTTTTATGTGAGAGAGAGACACAGACACGGATGTATACATTTTTTATGTGAGAGAGACACAGACATGGATGTATGCATTTTTTATGGGAGAGAGAGAGAGACAGAAACGGATGTATACATTTTTCATGTGTGTGAGAGAGAGAGAGACACACACGGATACATGCATTTTTTATGTGTGTGAGAGAGAGAGAGAGAGAGAGAGAGAGAGAGAGAGAGAGAGACACAGACACCGATGTATACATTTTTTATGTGAGAGAGAGACAGACACGGATGTATAAATTTTTTATGGGAGAGAGAGAGAGACAGAAACGGATGTATACATTTTTCATGTGTGTGAGAGAGAGAGAGACACACACGGATACATGCATTTTTTATGTGAGAGAGAGAGACACAGACACGGATATATGCATTTTTCATGGGAGAGAGAGACACAGACACGGATGTTTGCATTTTTTATGAGAGAGAGAGAGACACAGACACAGATGTATGCAATGTTTATGTCAGAGAGAGACACAGACACAGATGTATGCATTTTTTATGTGAGAGAGAGAAAGAGACGGATGTATACATTTTTTATTTGTGTGTGTGTGAGAGAGAGCGAGAGAGAGAGACGTGGATGTATACATTTTTTATTTGTGTGTGTGTGAGAGAGAGAGAGAGAGAGCGAGAGAGAGAGACATGGATGTATATGTATGTGAGAGAGAGAGACACACACGGATACATGCATTTTTTATGTCAGAGAGAGACACAGACACGTATGTATACATTTTTTATGTGAGAGAGACACAGACACGGATGTATGCAATTTTTATGGGAGAGAGAGACACAGACACGGATTTATGCATTTTTTTTGTGAGAGAGAAAGAGACACGGATGTATACCTTTTTTTTGTGTGAGAGAGACAGACAGATCTATGCATTTTTAATGTAAGAGAGAGAGAGACACAGACACGGATGTATACATTTTTTATTTGTGTGTGAGAGGGAGAGAGAGAGAGAGAGAGAGAGAGAGAGAGTGAGAGAGACACGGATGTATACATTTTTTATGTGAGAGAGAGAGAGACACACGGATGCATGCATTTTGTATGAGAGAGAGAGAGACACACGGATGCATGCATTTTTTATGTGAGAGAGACACAGACACGGATGTATACATTTTTTATGTGAGAGAGAGAGACACAGACACAGATGTATAAATTTTTTATGTGAGAAAGAGAGACACAGACACGGATGTATACATTTTTTATGTGAGAGAGACACAGACACGGATGTATGCAATTTTTATGGGAGAGAGAGACACAGACACGGATGTATGCATTTTTTTTGTGAGAGAGAAAGAGACACGGATGTATACCTTTTTTTTGTATGAGAGAGACAGACAGATCTATGCATTTTTAATGTGAGAGAGAGAGAGAGACACAGACACGGATGTATACATTTTTTATTTGTGTGTGTGAGAGAGAGAGAGAGAGAGAGAGAGAGAGAGAGAGAGAGAGAGAGAGAGAGAGAGAGACACGGATGTATACATTTTTTATGTGAGAGAGAGAGAGACACACGGATGCATGCATTTTTTATGCTACAGAGACACAGACACAGATGTATGCATGTTTTATGTGAGAGAGAGAGAGAGACACACACACACGGATGTATGCATTTTTCATGGGAGAGAGAGAGACACACACACGGATGTATGCATTTTTCATGGGAGAGAGAGACACAGACACGGATGTATACATTTTTTATTTGTGTGTGTGTGTGAGAGAGAGAGAGAGAGAGAGAGAGAGAGAGAGAGAGAGAGAGAGAGAGAGACACGGATGTATACATTTTTTATGTGAGAGAGAGAGAGAGAGAGACACACGGATGCATGCATTTTGAATGAGAGAGAGAGACACAGACACGGATGTATACATTTTTTATTTGTGTGTGTGTGAGAGAGAGAGAGAGAGAGAGAGAGAGAGACACGGATGTATACATTTTTTATGTGAGAGAGAGAGAGAGAGACACACACGGATACATGCATTTTTTATGTGAGAGAGAGAGACACAGACACGGATGTATGCATTTTTTTGTGTGAGAGAGAGAGAGACAGACATGGATGTATACATTTTTTATGAGAGAGAGAGAGAGAGAGAGAGAGAGAGAGAGACATGGATGTATGCATTTTTTATGGGAGAGAGAGAGAGAGAGAGAGAGAGAGAGAGAGAGAGAGAGAGAGAGAGAGAGACAGACATGTATGTATGCATTTTTTATGGGAGAGAGAGAGAGAGAGAGAGAGAGAGAGAGAGAGAGAGAGAGAGAGAGAGAGAGAGACAGACAGACCCGGATGTATGCATTTTTTTATGTGAGAGAGAGAGAGAGAGAGAGAGAGAGAGAGAGAGAGAGACAGACAGACAGACAGACAGACACGGATGTATACATTTTTATATAAGAGAGAGACACAGACACGGATGTATACATTTTTTATTTGAGAGAGAGACAGACACGGATGTATATATTTTTTTATTTGAGAGAGACACAGACACGGATGTATACATTTTTATATAAGAGAGAGACACAGACACGGATGTATACATTTTTATATAAGAGAGAGAGACAGAGACACGGATGTATACATTTTTATATAAGAGAGAGACAGACACGGATGTATATATTTTTATATAAGAGAGAGACACAGACCCGGATGTATACATATTTATACATACATACACTCAGAACACTCCGGCTCCGACTTACCGTTCCTGCTTTTGGATCTGCGACGCAAACGCAACAAGGATTTTCAAGCAGCACTCGCCTTTTATAGCCTCCGCGACTGTGATGTCACCGCTGCCCGAACGCCCCGCCCACATTTCGTCACCATGGTTACATGTAAACAGTCGAGCAGCATCAGGTTTTTACTGTAAATGAATGAATTCCCAGACAGTATCAGCCGCTGGATCCGCTCAATCTATGGTAAACGGCCACCTCAACTCCAGTGACCAACAGTGATGTAATATAAAATCTTAGCAAAAGACTAATATATATGTGTATATATATATATATATATATATATATATATATATATATATATAGAGAGAGAGAGAGAGAGAGAGAGAGAGAGAGAGAGACAGACAGACCCGGATGTATACATTTTTATATAAGAGAGAGAATAGATCCATTGAGTCTGAGACTTCCGGTGTGACGCAGCATGGTGTAGCCGTGTTTTTGCAGCTCTCCGCCGATCGGAGTTTTATTTTAATGTTTTGAGGCTCGTTTGCACTTCTTGGTTGGTTTGTCACTGCACTTAATGTCTTTGTGAACTTTGTGGACTTGTTTGGTGGTCATTATGCCTCCAAAAGCCGCTAAAGCTACCAAAGATCCCGGCCCCTCTCAGCTGCTTATACGGCCAGCTCTCCAACACACAGCCTCGCCGTCCAGAGCCGTTACTCACTCTACGGCTAAGTACCTCACTCCGGTTGAGACGCTGGACACCTCCACGCTGAGATCCGAGATCGCGCAGGCTGTGGCCGAAGACCTGAGGGCAGCGATAAAGTCCGAGCTCCACGACATGAAGGTTGAAATTATTCGCGATTTCACTGCTCTAAAAACTGAGGTCTCAACTCTGAAATCCACGGTGTCGGATATGGAGCACTCGTTGACCACGTACTCAGGGGATGTGTTAGCACTGCAGGCTAAATGTGATGAGCTGGATTCCAGGTCTCGCCGCCAGAACATCAGGATCGTCGGTGTCCCAGAGGGGGAGACGTTCTCGCTCACCAGCTCTGCAGTGTCAGAGTTGCTGCCGCAGGCCTTTGACTTGGACAAAGCTCCTGCACTGTAAACCCTAACAAGTTAAGTTTACTCAAATTATTTGAGGTAATTTGCCTCAAATGAATTAAGTTTTCGAAACTCAGTTTTTTTTGTAATTTGTAAAACTGTATTGAGTTGAACAAACGCATGTCTTTAAGTTCAACAGACAAACCCTCAGTAATTGACACTCAATATGTACTGGACCTGTAACTTAACTTTTTAAGTCATAGTAACTATTGCACAACTGATCTAACTTGCTTGTGTAAGTTTATTGCAATTATTATAAAAACTTATTGTCACTCATCAAAATATGCACATCGTACTGGTTTTATACCCAAAATATTCGAAGTTCAGGTGGCACTAATATTACAACTGCAAAAACATCAAAATTACATAAAGTCAATGGTATCAAATCTTATTTATTGGAAAAGAGCAGCAGTTTCATAAAAAAGGTAAAAGCACCTCACAGAGCTCCAAGTTGTGCAAATGTTAACCTTAAAAACATTTGGTTGATTTTACACTTTACTTAAAATTAAACTTCAAAGTGAACAACCTGGAAAATTAATCAATTCTGGTGCAATCACAACATAACCCACAAGATCTGTAGTGTTGCATACCTGGTACAGACATTTAATATACTGAGCCTTTTATCTGTCATTCCAGGAACTGTGTACAATCGTCAAAATAAGACAGTGTTGATATACAGCCACATTTATTCATACCCCTACTTTCTTTTTTTTAAAAATGGACATCACTCAGAGGCTCCAGCACCCCCCCCCCCCCCCCCCCCCCCAAGACCCAGAAGGAGAAGCAGCTTAGAAAATGTGTGTGTGTGGACATCACAGTCTGGAGTGTTTGCAAAGAAAATACGAACTATGACCTTACATAGAATTATTCCCTGTGTTAATCTGTTGAACACTGCTCCAAGAAATTAAAGTGGCTGATGTAAATATTTTCTCTTATTAGTCAACAAGAAGCTTTCTGTTGTAGTGCAGGGAGAAGCAGACATGAAGCATAAACAGTAATTCTGAAAATTAACTGAACATAAACATTCAAGAAAAAAATTGACAATATAAATTGGCACTGCCCAATGAAAAACATGTATCTCAAAAGTTCCAAGACATTAAATTTGAATGTAAAGAAAAAATGTTTTACTCCAAATATTTTTGGAGCATTTCTATTGGTCTGTTCATCCTAAATTATTTATGTAGTATAAAGACCAATTGCTTTGTGATACAAAAAATACAAAATACAAAAATTAAAACATGTTTTTCATTGCACAGCAGTGCTAAATTAGAACATATTTACTATTTTTCATAGATCAAAGATCAGTTGTTTCCTAACCCTCAAAAAAAAAACAGATTATCATTGATGATCAGTTTGCTGACCCAAAAACTAGCAACTGGTAACTAATCAACTGTTTTACAGAAGAAGCTGGTTTAACAGGGACTGCAATTTTGGTTTTAGTTTATTTTGGCCTAAATTGAGTATTACCTGCTGGATGAATTCAAATGTGTAGCTCATACACTTTGGGTAGTCAAGGTGTAATGCATAAGTGAGCCCAAAGAATAGGCACATAGCTTGTGGGAGGTCGTGAAGATTGTCCATGACAACTTTACCCTCCAGGATGATCCCCACGGACAATGGATTCAAGGACAGGGAGTTCGGTGGGTCCCCTCCTTCATCATGCTCCACAACGAGGATCCCAGTAGCAATACTGCTGAACGTCTGCTCTTCATCAGCATCCAGTCATTGAACAGTCATTCAAACACAATGCATTAAGTTACGATCCCAAATGTGAAAAAGCTGCAGCAGTATGGAAAATTCAAATAAAAAACAAAGCTTTCTAAAACTTACTTAGACTTCTATTATTGCAAACAGAATAAAATTTTATGGCTTCTCTGGCCAACATAATATACATCCATTTCTGACATTCAGGCCTGCAGCATATAAAAGTTGACACAGGGCCACTCAGGGCTAGTAAAAAGGTACAAATATAATAATGAGGTGATTTGAAAGAGGTGACCAATCAGGATTTGGGACACATGCGACATCCAGGAAAGGTCTAGTCCTTCACAAAGCAAAGATAGGCAGATAATTGCCAGTTTTCTGAAAAGTACATGAGAAAATGTTTAAAAACAATGTTCCTCAAAGAAAGCTAGGAGGGGACTTTGGTAATTTCACCCTCTATGGTACATAACATAATTAAAAGATTGCAAATGATGATTACAATCACCTTTTCAGATCAAAAGTTTATTTAACCTCACTACTAGCCCTAAATTGCCCCCATCCCAACTTCTTTGAAATGTATTACAGTCTTAAATGGCAGGAAAGGAAAGTTGACTAGAGAAAAAACATGACGTATCTACTTTCTGCATTAAAATACAAATGATTTTACAAAAAACTAAATAAAATGACTGTCAAATTGTAGGAATCACACATGAAAACTAGAATGAAACAAAAGCGAAGATTTTACACTGTCATTTAAACCATTAACATTCCAGGCTTATTACATGCAAAGGCTTACTATTTACTAACTACAGGGACTTCAGTTCAAGCTAATAGAGCTTAGGTTACTGAAGTGTGTAGTAACACTTGGCTAGTCCCACACTGCACAGAAGTACACTAGACACACAAGCATATGAATCATGTGTTAAAAACAGAGCTCCAATGTCAGAAGTGCACACATTAGTGTAGTACGTAAAGTACACTGATGTGTAGTTTGAGACACAGATTAGATGAGTAAACCAGAAGTGCGTGAAGGGAACTACTGTACCATTCAAGTTAGAACAGAAAATTTAAATACAGAGCGGGCGAATAAGAAATCAACTTCAATTTCACATCAATAAAAGTTTTTAATATCTAACAGCTTTGGCGATGTGGGTAGCCATTTTATCCAATTTTTCTAAAATCTCAACTTTTTCAAAGTTGACAGATATCAAGCTTAATCTGAGTCTTTTGGGGAGACACTTTTCCACAGGACTGATGGCATGTTTCACAAGACAGTTTGTATGGGACTAATAATCTACAACATACCCAAATGTTCTGTCCACTGCTCGTAACTCTTATCAGTTGTGTTAGAAAGCCCAACAGGTGAAACGTCATCTGCTGGTAAAACGGCATTAACGCAGTCTGAACATGTCAGGACATGCCCAGTCACATTGAAACCTGAAGCTGCTGGGACAGACTGAAGCTGCTGGGACTCTCCTGTGTATTTGCCATATCCCGTGTGCGTTCTTGAACAAATGTAAGCGATTTCCATCTCCTTAGTGATAGATAGTTTGATTATTATTACAGTTTGTGTTAAACGGAAATATATGGTGGGAGTTTGGTTAGCTTGAGTTAGCCAAGTAGCCTGCAGCTCAATAGTTGTTAGCTAGCACTGCAGCTAACTTTGAATGCCTGTAATGGCTTAATAATGACGAATATTTCATTTGCAATGTTTATATTACGACTCGGTTTATCCGACTCGGTTTATTGTAGTGATTGTGACTAAGCTTAATTTGAGAGTTTGAAACGTCGACTTATTCGTTGTCGTTTATACCATATAAAGTTATGCTGTTACGCATGTTTACCTCGGCGAATATTACGTTGGCAATTCTATACTTTTCTCCGCCATTGATATTACATGGCTGTTACGGTATTATGCGTAAGTGGCAATTTGTATTGAAGTAAGGAATCTTACTAGTCAACTTCTAACTGTATGGCAGGTTATTTGTTAATGTTTAAATGTAATTTGAGGAAGGTTCTCATCATTTTGTAACACATTGTATTACCTTTCTGTATATTTTCAGACCACACACACACACATACACACAAATACACACACATTCACACGTTGCAAAGGGATGTCAAGATAAAACCATTTAATAAAGATAATGTGTTCTTAATAGTGGCTAATAAGTGTATAACAAACTATAGAATAGAAAACAATATCTAAGTGCGAATAATATATACACAAAACATGGCTTTCTGTAAAAACTTTGACAGAATCTGTCCAGTAAGTCCCCTCTTCGTTTTGAAAACCTCAACGAGTCGAGAGTTGTGTTGATCAAAGCCTTCATAAAAGTACTGCTTTAAATCAATCCCAACAATTCTAGTGAATTCCGTGTAAATGAATTCCATGTAAACCTTACAGAGAGAAGAGAAAAATTAAAAATGTGTCCAAAAGACATCTTTACCTTTCAGATAACATTCAGTCACCAAAGCATACCTGATTTTCCTGGAAAAGAGCAGGCCATCGTTCCACCAGTTGGCAGATTGCACGTTTTTTTCTCCACCACCACAAAGGAGAGATCCATGTTTTGCTTTATGGTACTCAAACTTGGAGCTCTTTTCTGCACTTCTTTATCTCACATTTTTTTGCCTTTTTTATATTCTTTCTTGGCGGTTCTCCATCAGGCAAATTCATTCCACGTTTTCCACCATTGACTGCAACATCATGGCTTCCCGATTTCCGCTGTTTGGTTCTGTAGTTTCCCATCTTAAATTTGAGGCTGTTTTTCCACCCACTCCAACCATTTCGTGAACCTCTCTCCGAGAGACATGGGTGTTTCTTTACAAGTGCAGCAGCAACCTCATCAAATTCTGCATTATCTGGATATGCTCTGAATGTGTACATTCTTTCTGCTAGTCTCTCCAGGATTTCATGTTTGAGCTCTTTAGTGATTTTCAGAAGAGCTCCATCTTTGAGGTGAGCCAGATTTCCTTGTCGAAGCCTATATTCTACATCAACACTAAAAAGGGGATGTCAAAGTCTTCTGGCCATTGTCCTACTCTTTCCAGACATGAAGAATTAGAAATTATCTCAGTGTCAGCCTTGCTGGGTGTATCACTCAATTGCTCACTGAGTGCATCTACAGGCATCTTCAGTAGTGTAGGGATAAGTTTCAGTGTAGGTTTTTCAGGAAGTTCTGACATGTCAGTTGCACAAAGAGTTATTGAAATCTGGATCCTCATATTGTACTGTGAAATTAAAGTTAAATCCCAAAGTTTCTTGAACTTGACATATTAAATCTTCAACTGATGCTGGTTTTGCAGGCAGAACAACTCTCCTTATGTCAGCTTCTGAAA
Source organism: Pygocentrus nattereri (assembly GCF_015220715.1). Classification (NCBI taxonomy): domain Eukaryota; kingdom Metazoa; phylum Chordata; class Actinopteri; order Characiformes; family Serrasalmidae; genus Pygocentrus; species Pygocentrus nattereri. The sequence continues at coordinate 18,582,272 of NC_051212.1, read as the reverse complement.
CAATGACTCTCATGAGCATCCTTGAGTTCGTAGCCATCTAGAAACAATAACAGAAAATTAATAGTAGTTCATACGATCTGAAATGTTCACTGTACCATGCTGTCATTACCTTGCATACAAAAAGGATCTCTGTGTTGATGGCAACAACCTGCATTACCTGTTTGAATTCAGGGAGACCTGAACATGAACCAGCAGGGAGTATCATATCTGCACTGTATTTAATTCCATCAATAAAGACAGAATTTGCAACAAGAACTGAATGTGTCTGTGGAGCTCTCATCAAATACATTCTGTATATTCTCAGGGTACGAGGAGACCAACGCAGATCTAACCATGTCCATCTCAACACAAAAATGAGCTGGAATCCAAATGGAATGCCAGCATTTTTTGGTGTTTGATGGCCAGCCTAAGAGCAACATTTCTATAATTTTGAGAGTCACAAATGATCTTTTTGAATACCTTATGCTTACCCTCAAAACGCATTGTCCAAACATCTGAAAGAGGACCAAACGCTAATCAACTCAGGATAATGTTCCACAAAATGGTGTTCTGGCTGCAAGTGTAAATTGGGGAAAGTAGCTTGCAGCACCTCTCTGTGCTCTGACAATTTACTTTCCAAGAAATTAACTGACTCCTCAGTGTGTCTTGGTGCTACAGACAATTCCACAATATCTTTGAGAAGCATTAAAATTTCCCAGGCATTGTCTCCTTCTGGGATACTGTGACCAATGAGATGTAGTAGTAGCCTAAGTATTGTCCAATTTTCATGGCCATTTCCACCAATTGTCCTTCTGCTAGAAAAGTTTTTGACAATTTGCTGAGGTTGGTCAGTTTTGTCAGTGAATGAATATGCAAATGACTTTATTGTCTGGTTAAGGAAATCTAAAGTGAAAGACTTCTTGGCAATGAAGTCTGAAATGCACAGACAAAGCTCAGTGGGAACAATCCCTTCCAAAAGATTATGTAATATGTCAGGAGGATAGCCAGTGACACAGTGAAAATGTTCCAAATTTTCTGTCAGTGGGCATCCACCATTCACCCCATAGTGTGGACTCAAAGCACGGTCTAGCCTCACCTCCTGTACATGTTTATTGTGATTTTCTATAGTGCGAGGTTCAAAGTCTCTGGTACTCACCTCTCTGTTCTGGGCGTCACTTCTTGTTGCCATACAGAACCTACAGACTCGCTGTACTGTGAAGCTCTCTTGAAATCCTGCAAGAGAGTGAGCTCCTAAGTTATCAGCTGAAACGTACAAAACTGTGCCCCTGACACTTTTCTCCAAAGGCTCAACATATACACCATGCTGCTCTAATGAAACAAGGTCTTTGATAAGTGGTTGCAAAACTTTTGCATAGCCGTGTTCTTTCATGCTAACTGTATTGCACAGGAGAGCGAGCTGGATTGTATGAAGTGTGGACCTGTACTTTGATGGAAGGTTTGTAATCACCCAGTACACTGCACACATTTTGTGCTTTTTCTTTGAAGTTCCTAGGGGGTTTGAAACTTCAAAATCATCAATGTAAAGACCAAGAGCAACTCTTAATTCGTCAGTTTTGAAAAAGTAATTTCCCTTGAAATTAGAACCATCCTTGTAAGATTGGTATTCATATTGGGAATTAGTCTGAGTTGATAGGACATTGTCCAGAATATCATGCTTGTTTAACAACAGATTTCTTGCCCTTATCAACCATATATTCCACTGGCATTACTAACAGAAACTCTCTCAACACATATAATGCTCGTCTTTTTGAGGTAGATAAAGGACCATTTGTGCCACAGAATTTCAAAAGGACATTGCTTTCCGATACTGTGTTTACCACAGCTTTTACGACTGAATCATTTATACCGTCACAGTATCTTGTAAGAATACCCTTAAGGGAGTCATGTACTAAGGGCTGTGACAACTGATGTATTTGATTAAGCTGTTGAATTATTTCCTGCACAGCTTTCTCTGGTACATGAAGAATCATTTGCATTTTTAAAAAAAGAGATGCTAAATTATGCTCCGACTGACTTGTTAGATCCTGGAGGTCTGTGACTGTGGATTCTTCTGTGTCCTCTAGCTCAAGGGTGTCTACATCTGTCATGCTCTCTTGTGCAATATCACATACACGATTGTGACAAATTTCCCAAATTATTTCTGACAAACATTTTCCAAGTGTGTGTGTCCTGTGTTGTTTACTTTGATGAGCATTGAATGTTGAGTACACACTAGTTTGGAAGCTGCAGTCTGCATAAGGGCACTGTACTCTTTGATTAACTCTTAGATGAAACCTGCGAAGGTGAGAAAAAAAATCTGCCCCAGTACAAGGTTCAGTAAATTCACACAGCTGACAGCTGAAAGTTAACTTGACATTTTCAGTTTGTCCATAATGAGTATTTGAGTGGACTCTTGATAAATGAGCCCTAAGTGCATTCACAGATTTAAATGTGCACAAACATTTATCATGCAGACATGGAAAGGGGACAGTTCTTGTGTAGCCTCCATGTTTTAAGCGATAATGCCTTAGTAGTTGTGCTCTTTCTTCAGTGTTGAATGGGCAGTATTTACATTTCCACAACATGCTTTCTCAGGATAGACAAACACGAATTAGCTAATTGTTTAAACTGCCTTGCTATAAATCCATGTGGGAACCCCGTAATATTATAAAGCAAACTACACAAGAATAGTTGAAAAAAATGGTTGAAGGCACCCGAATAAAACTGCTGCACCAATTAAAGTGGAACTTATCTGCAAAATGTAACTGCAACACCGGTTAAGATGGAACGGGTCGTCGAGTTTTGCATAACGTTTTGTTGGTTGTTAAAACTGGATTAAAAGGACTGGACCAATGCATTTCTACAGTCAATGTCTAACAGCCATGCTAAATAAACACAACGCTCACTTTTCTTTGTGCGTTCTTGGCACTTGGTTCTTAAACTCCTGAAGTAATCGCGAGCGCTACAGATTTAATGAACTACATGTAAAATGATATGTTACTAAAACACAACCATTCAAGCTAACGAGATAGCTGGCTAAATATCGGCCAGTTAAAACAAGTTAACAGCTAACCGAGCCAGCAAAAAAGCAATACGTAAAAGAAACGAGGTTGAGAAACCTTAACCATTTCAGTCAAACCTCAGCAACATACAGAAAACTAGCTAACGCTCGCTATTTGAACAGTTAATCCAGCTCCAAGCTACATTCTCTGGCTAGCTATGTGTTTAAACTGTATGCGAACACCTTCCCGATCAGTTTTGGATATGATCTCACCAAATGAACTGAAACTTAATTTATTTTTTTGTTAAATTAATAAAATTTTAAATTAATTAAAATTGTTTAATTTAGTTTTATGTTATTTATGTAGTAAATAAGATTTGATACCATTGTCTTTATATAATTGGGATGTTTTTGCAGTTGTAATATTAGTGCCACCAGAATTTAGAATATTTTGGGTATAAAACCAGTACGATGTGCATATTTTGATGTGTGACTAACTTTTTATAATAATTGCAATAAACTTACACAAGCAAGTTAGATCAGTTGTGCAATAGTTACTATGACTTAAAAAGTTAAGTTACAGGTCCAGTACATATTGAGTGTCAATTACTGAGGGTTTGTCTGTTGAACTTAAAGACATGCGTTTGTTCAACTCAATACAGTTTTACAAATTACAAAAAAAACTGAGTTTCGAAAACTTAATTCATTTGAGGCAAATTACCTCAAATAATTTGAGTAAACTTAACTTGTTAGGGTTTACAGTGCAGGAGCTTTGTCCAAGTCAAAGGCCTGCGGCAGCAACTCTGACTCTGCAGAGCTGGTGAGCGAGAACGTCTCCCCCTCTGGGACACCGACGATCCTGATGTTCTGGCGGCGAGACCTGGAATCCAGCTCATCACATTTAGCCTGCAGTGCTAACACATCCCCTGAGTACGTGGTCAACGAGTGCTCCATATCCGACACCGTGGATTTCAGAGTTGAGACCTCAGTTTTTAGAGCAGTGAAATCGCGAATAATTTCAACCTTCATGTCGTGGAGCTCGGACTTTATCGCTGCCCTCAGGTCTTCGGCCACAGCCTGCGCGATCTCGGATCTCAGCGTGGAGGTGTCCAGCGTCTCAACCGGAGTGAGGTACTTAGCCGTAGGGTGAGTAACGGCTCTCGACGGCGAGGCTGTGTGTTGGAGAGCTGGCCGTATAAGCAGCTGAGAGGGGCCGGGATCTTTGGTAGCTTTAGCGGCTTTTGGAGGCATAATGACCACCAAACAAGTCCACAAAGTTCACGAAGACATTAAGTGCAGTGACAAACCAACCAAGAAGTGCAAACGAGCCTCAAAACATTAAAATAAAACTTCGATCGGCGGAGAGCTGCAAAAACACGGCTACACCATGCTGCGTCACACCGGAAGTCTCAGACTCAATGGATCTATTTATTTATATATATATATATATATATATATATATATATATATATATATATATATATATATATATATATATATATATATATACACATATATATTAGTCTTTTGCTAAGATTTTATATTACATCACTGTTGGTCACTGGAGTTGAGGTGGCCGTTTACCATAGATTGAGCGGATCCAGCGGCTGATACTGTCTGGGAATTCATTCATTTACAGTAAAAACCTGATGCTGCTCGACTGTTTACATGTAACCATGGTGACGAAATGTGGGCGGGGCGTTCGGGCAGCGGTGACATCACAGTCGCGGAGGCTATAAAAGGCGAGTGCTGCTTGAAAATCCTTGTTGCGTTTGCGTCGCAGATCCAAAAGCAGGAACGGTAAGTCGGAGCCGGAGTGTTCTGAGTGTATGTAGGTATAAACATGTATACATCCGGGTCTGTGTCTCTCTCTTATATAAATATGTATACATCCGTGTCTGTGTCTCTCTCTTATATAAAAATGTATACATCCGTGTCTGTGTCTCTCTCTTATATAAAAATGTATACATCTGTGTCTGTCTCTCTCTCAAATAAAAAAATTATACATCCGTGTCTCTCTCTCTCTCAAATAAAAAATGTATACATCCGTGTCTGTCTGTCTCTCTCTCACATAAAAAATGTATACATCCATGTCTGTCTCTCTCTCTCTCTCCCACAAAAAATGCATACATCCGTGTCTGTCTCTCTCTCTCTCTCTCACATAAAAAATGTATACATCCGTGTCTGTCTCTCTCTCTCTCTCATAAAAAATGCATACATCCATGTCTGTGTCTCTTTCTCTCTCTCACATAAAAAATGCATACATCCGTGTCTCTGTCTCTCTCTCACATAAAAAATGTATATATCCGTGTCTGTGTCTCTCTCTCTCCCATAAAAAATGCATACATCCGTGTCTGTCTCTCTCTCCCATAAAAAATGCATACATCCGTGTCTCTGTCTCTCTCTCACATAAAAAATGTATATATCCGTGTCTGTGTCTCTCTCTCTCCCATAAAAAATGCATACATCCGTGTCTCTGTCTCTCTCTCTCCCATAAAAAATGCATACATCCGTGTCTGTCTCTCTCTCACATAAAAAATGCATACATCTGTGTCTGTGTCTCTCTCACATAAAAAATTTATACATCCGTGTCTGTCTCTCTCTCTCTCAAATAAAAAATGTATACATCCGTGTCTGTGTCCCTCTCTCTCTCTCTCTCTCTCTCTCTCTCTCTCACACACATAAAAAATGCATACATCCGTGTCTGTCTCTCTCTCTCTCACATAAAAAATGTATACATCCATGTCTGTCTCTCTCTCTCCCACAAAAAATGCATACATCCGTGTCTGTCTCTCTCTCTCTCTCTCTCTCTCTCTCTCTCTCTCTCTCTCTCTCACATAAAAAATGTATACATCCGTGTCTGTCTCTCTCTCTCTCCCATAAAAAATGCATACATCCGTGTCTGTGTCTCTCTCACATAAAAAATTTATACATCCGTGTCTGTGTGTGTCTCTCTCTCTCTCTCAAAAAAAATGCATACATCCATGTCTGTGTCTCTTTCTCTCTCTCACATAAAACATGCATACATCTGTGTCTGTGTCTCTCTCACATAAAAAATGCATACATCCGTGTCTCTGTCTCTCTCTCACATAAAAAATGTATACATCCGTGTCTCTGTCTCTCTCTCACATAAAAAATGTATATATCCGTGTCTGTCTCTCTCTCTCTCTCTCTCTCTCTCACACACATAAAAAATGCATACATCCGTGTCTGTCTCTCTCTCTCCCATAAAAAATGCATACATCCGTGTCTGTCTCTCTCTCCCATAAAAAATGCATACATCTGTGTCTGTGTCTCTCTCACATAAAAAATGCATACATCTGTGTCTGTGTCTCTCTCACATAAAAAATGTATACATCCGTGTCTGTCTCTCTCTCTCTCATTCAAAATGCATGCATTCGTGTGTGTCTCTCTCTCACATAAAAAATGTATACATCCGTGTCTGTCTCTCTCTCACATAAAAAAATGCATGCATCCGTGTGTGTCTCTCTCTCTCTCCCATAAAAAATGCATACATCCGTGTCTGTGTCTCTGTCTCTCTCTCTCATTCAAAATGCATGCATCCGTGTGTGTCTCTCTCTCACATAAAAAATATATACATCCGTGTCTCTCTCTCTCTCTCACACAAATAAAAAAATGTATACATCCGTGTCTGTGTCTCTCTCTCTCATAAAAAATGCATACATCTGTGTCTGTCTCTCTCACACATAAAAAAGGTATACATCCGTGTCTCTTTCTCTCTCACACAAAAAAATGCATACATCCGTGTCTGTGTCTCTCTCCCATAAAAATTGCATACATCCGTGTCTGTGTCTCTCCCATGAAAAATGCATATATCCGTGTCTGTCTCTCTCTCTCTCTCTCTCTCTCTCTCTCTCTCTCTCATAAAAAATTTATACATGTGTCTCTGTCTCTCTCTATCTCACATAAAACATGCATACATCCGTGTCTGTCTCTCTCTCTCTCACATGAAAAATGCATACATCCGTGTCTGTCTCTCTCTCTCTCACATAAAAAATGTATACATCCGTTTCTGTCTCTCTCTCTCACATAAAACATGCATACATCCGAGTCTCTCTCTCTCCCATGAAAAATGCATATATCTGTGTCTGTGTCTCTCTCTCTCTCTCTCTCCAATAAAAAATTTATACATCCGTGTCTCTGTCTCTCTCTCACATAAAAAATGTATACATCCGTTTCTGTCTCTCTCTCTCACATAAAACATGCATACATCCGGGTCTCTCTCTCTCCCATGAAAAAAGCATATATCTGTGTCTGTGTCTCTCTCTCTCTCTCTCTCCCATAAAAAATGTATACATCCGTGTCTCTGTCTCTCTCTCACATAAAAAATGTATACATCCGTTTCTGTCTCTCTCTCTCCCATAAAAAATGCATACATCCGTGTCTGTGTCTCTCTCACATAAAAGTATACATCCATGTCTGTCTCTCTCTCTCACATGAAAAATGTATACATCCATGTCTGTCTCTCTCTCTCACATGAAAAATGCATACATCCGTGTCTGTCTCTCTCTCTCTCACATGAAAAATGCATACATCCGTGTCTGTCTCTCTCTCTCTCTCACATAAAAAATGTATACATCCGTTTCTGTCTCTCTCTCTCACATAAAACATGCATACATCCGAGTCTCTCTCTCTCCCATGAAAAATGCATATATCTGTGTCTGTGTCTCTCTCTCTCTCTCTCTCCAATAAAAAATTTATACATCCGTGTCTCTGTCTCTCTCTCACATAAAAAATGTATACATCCGTTTCTGTCTCTCTCTCTCACATAAAACATGCATACATCCGGGTCTCTCTCTCTCCCATGAAAAAAGCATATATCTGTGTCTGTGTCTCTCTCTCTCTCTCTCTCCCATAAAAAATGTATACATCCGTGTCTCTGTCTCTCTCTCACATAAAAAATGTATACATCCGTTTCTGTCTCTCTCTCTCCCATAAAAAATGCATACATCCGTGTCTGTGTCTCTCTCACATAAAAGTATACATCCATGTCTGTCTCTCTCTCTCACATGAAAAATGTATACATCCATGTCTGTCTCTCTCTCTCACATGAAAAATGCATACATCCGTGTCTGTGTCTCTCTCACATAAAAAATGTATACATCCGTGTCTGTGTGTCTCTCTCTCTCTCTCATAAAAAATGCATACATCCATGTCTGTGTCTCTTTCTCTCTCTCACATAAAACATGCATACATCTGTGTCTGTGTCTCTCTCACATAAAAAATGCATACATCTGTGTCTCTATCTCTCTCTCACATAAAAAATGTATACATCCGTGTCTCTGTCTCTCTCTCACATAAAAAATGTATATATCCGTGTCTGTGTCTCTCTCTCTCTCTCTCTTTCTCTCACACACATAAAAAATGCATACATCCGTGTCTGTCTCTCTCTCTCTCCCATAAAAAATGCATACATCCGTGTCTGTCTCTCTCTCCCATAAAAAATGCATACATCTGTGTCTGTGTCTCTCTCACATAAAAAATGCATACATCCGTGTCTGTGTCTCTCTCACATAAAAAATGTATACATCTGTGTCTGTGTCTCTCTCCCATAAAAAATGCATACATCCGTGTCTGTGTCTCTGTCTCTCTCTCTCTCATTCAAAATGCATGCATCCCGTGTGTGTCTCTCTCTCTCACATAAAAAATATATACATCCGTGTCTCTCTCTCTCTCTCTCTCTCTCTCTCTCACAAATAAAAAATGTATACATCCGTGTCTCTTTCTCTCTCACACAAAAAAATGCATACATCCGTGTCTGTGTCTCTCTCCCATAAAAATTTCATACATCCGTGTCTGTGTCTCTCTCTCCCAAAAAAATTGCATACATCCGTGTCTGTGTCTCTCCCATGAAAAATGCATATATCCGTGTCTGTCTCTCTCTCTCTCTCTCTCTCTCCCATAAAAAATTTATACATGTGTCTCTGTCTCTCTCTCTCTCACATAAAACATGCATACATCCGTGTCTGTCTCTCTCTCTCTTATATAAAAATGTATACATCCGTGTCTGTGTCTCTCTCTCAAATAAAAAAAATTATACATCCGTGTCTGTCTCTCTCTCAAATAAAAAATGTATACATCCGTGTCTGTCTGTCTCTCTCTCACATAAAAAATGTATACATCCATGTCTGTCTCTCTCTCTCTCTCCCACAAAAAATGCATACATCCGTGTCTGTCTCTCTCTCTCTCTCACATAAAAAATGTATACATCCGTGTCTGTCTCTCTCTCCCATAAAAATTTCATACATCCGTGTCTGTGTCTCTCTCTCCCAAAAAAATTGCATACATCCGTGTCTGTGTCTCTCCCATGAAAAATGCATATATCCGTGTCTGTCTCTCTCTCTCTCTCTCTCTCTCCCATAAAAAATTTATACATGTGTCTCTGTCTCTCTCTCTCTCACATAAAACATGCATACATCCGTGTCTGTCTCTCTCTCTCTCACATGAAAAATGCATACATCCGTGTCTGTCTCTCTCTCTCTCACATGAAAAATGCATACGTCCGTGTCTGTCTCTCTCTCTCTCTCACATAAAAAATGTATACATCCGTTTCTGTGTCTCTCTCTCACATAAAACATGCATACATCTGTGTCTGTCTCTCTCTCTCACATGAAAAATGCATACATCTGTGTCTGTCTCTCTCTCTCTCTCTCTCTCCCATAAAAAATTTATACGTGTCTCTGTCTCTCTCTCTCTCACATAAAACATGCATACATCCGTGTCTGTCTCTCTCTCTCTCACATGAAAAATGCATACATCCGTGTCTGTCTCTCTCTCTCTCTCACATAAAAAATGTATACATCCGTTTCTGTGTCTCTCTCTCACATAAAACATGCATACATCCGTGTCTGTCTCTCTCTCTCACATAAAACATGCATACATCCGGGTCTCTCTCTCTCCCATGAAAAATGCATATATCTGTGTCTGTCTCTCTCTCTCACATGAAAAATGCATACATCCGTGTCTGTCTCTCTCTCTCTCTCACATAAAAAATGTATACATCCGTTTCTGTGTCTCTCTCTCACATGAAAAATGCATACATCCGTGTCTGTCTCTCTCTCTCACATAAAACATGCATACATCCGGGTCTCTCTCTCTCCCATGAAAAATGCATATATCTGTGTCTGTGTCTCTCTCTCACATAAAAAATGTATACATCCGTTTCTGTCTCTCTCTCTCCCATAAAAAATGCATACATCCGTGTCTGTCTCTCTCTCTCATAAAAAATGTATACATCCGTGTGTGTCTCTCTCTCTCTCATACAAAATGCATGCATCCGTGTGTCTCTCTCATACAAAATGCATGCATCCGTGTGTCTCTCTCTCTCTCACATAAAAATGTATACATCCGTGTCTCTCTCTCTCTCACACAAAAAAAATGCATACATCCATGTCTGTGTCTCTCTCTCCCATAAAAACTGCATACATCCGTGTCTGTCTCTCTCTTTCTCTCTTTCTCACATAAAATACGTATACATCTGTTTCTGTCTCTGTCTCCCATAAAATATGTATACATCCATGTCTGTCTCTCTCTCTCACATGAAAAATGCATACATCCGTGTCTGTCTCTCTCTCTCACACATAAAAAATGTATACATCCGTTTCTGTCTCTGTCTCCCATAAAAAATGTATACATCCGTGTCTGTGTCTCTCTCACATAAAAAATATATACATCCGTGTGTGTCTCTCTCTCTCATACAAAATGCATGCATCCGTGTGTGTCTCTCTCTCTCTCTCACATAAAAATGTATACATCCGTGTCTCTCTCTCTCTCTCTCTCTCTCTCTCTCACACACAAATAAAAAATGTATACATCCGTGTCTGTGTCTCTCTCTCACATAAAAAATGTATACATCCGTGTCTGTCTCTCTCTCCCATAAAAAAATGTATACATCCGTGTCTGTCTCTCTCTCCCATAAAAAAAATGCATACATCCCTGTCTCTCTCTCTCTCAGATAAAAAAATGCATACATCCGTGTAGGGCTGCATGATTTGGGCAAAATATCTAATTGCAATTTTTCCACAGAATATTGCGATTTAAATTGTGATTGTTTTTAATTCATTAAATCCTAAACCTGTATTAGTGTTTCAAATACCTATCAAATATAATTAAAAACTTCTACATAAAAAAAAATTCCCAGTGTTGTCAGATTAAATGCAGTTGTCAGTTTTATTTTAACAACAAAATATACAGAAATTCGCATAAAGGTTTAACTGCAACATCAGTAACTGACTAGTCAGCAGTGGACAGTCATGCATTAGTAGAAAAGCTGAAATAAGCAAAATATCACAGCTATATGTTAAACTCTGAGTACAAGATGCATTTTTACAAAATAAACTTAGCAGTAAATCACATTAAGGGCAAAAGTAGCATCACCAAATGTTCGTATTTATAGACAGAAACCAGTGATGACAGGTTTCTTGCCAAAAAGATGAGCATGTCCACCTTTTGTGGCTTAAGGCATGAACGCTGACAACAATGTTGCCTCCTGCACTAAAGAGCCTTTCTGAGGGTGAACTTGTTCCTGGTGCACAAAGATATTTGCGGGCCTGCCTGCTCAATCTTGGAAAGTTTTGGTCCACTGGTTTATGTCGGCTGCCTTTATCATGTTAGACGTGTTATCTGTGGTTATGCACACTTGCCCCTCGTCATTTAAACCCCAGTTGGCCAACGCGTCTTTTAATCCATTCGCGATGTTCTCTCCCGTATGGTCAAGAGAAAAGTACGAAGTATGTAGAGAACATATCTTTCACATCTTTAATTCAAAATGTTAATTTATGAAGTGAACAGTGAGGCTTTGGTAAGGTTCAGCGGTTCGGCTCGACCACATATCTGTCGTTGTCGCGTGATACTCCACACTTCTCAGCTCCGTTTCAACTTTGTTCCTACATGTAGTTTACAGTTCTGGAATGGCGACTTGGCTGAAGTATGTGCGGGATGGAAGCTGGTATCTTTTGTCAAGAGTCAAGAGAAAGTTTTGAAAGCCATTTTTGGACACTGTAAATCGGTACCATGTCTTTAGCCATGTACTTCACGATAGCATCGGTTATCTCGCGGTGCCTTCGCGAGCTTTTTTTCCATATGGTGCAATGCGGTCGAACGCCTGTGTAACAGAAGTTTGCCTGGCCGTGGTACCAGATAAATGTGCCTGAGGTAGGGATTCATCCCTGGACCTTTTTAACATGCACTCATCGTACAGCTGTCCATGATGTTTCTTCAGGTGTTGATAGAGGTTAGTGGTGTCATCTCGTGCGGTTAGCACCGATGCTCCACACGTCTTGCACAGTACCTGTTCTTGGCCAATGTCAGTTTTCCTGAAACCAAAATGCTCCCACACACACGATGTGCCATTTTTCTTTGGTACCAACTCGTCCACTGGACTTTGGGCCTCGCACGGTTGCTCAAATGAAAGGTTAATCTTTCGATTTCTGCCTTAGGGATGTGCATGACTAGCGGCTTCTGATTGGTCAAAAGCAGGCCGTTCACGCGTTTTTTTGTTGTTGGGTAGATTTTCCCTGGTCCTACTTGCAGGCTATTGGCTCATTCAAATCGCAGCTCTTGCGATTGGAAAATCGCATCCATTCAAATCGCGATTAATTGTTCAGCCCTACATCCGTGTCTCTCTTACATAAATTCATACATCCGTGTGTGTGTCTCTCTCTTACATAAAAAAAATTCATACATCCGTGTGTGTGTCTCTCTCTTACATAAAAAAATTCATACATCCGTGTGTGTCCACACACCTGAAAAAAAATAAAGGGAACACTTAAACAACACAATATACAAATCAAACTGTCCACTTAGGAAGTGTGGACGAATCCAGTCCTGCGTGTTTGTTGATGCAAAACAAATGAGACGAGTAGATCAGACTGAAGTTAAACAAACGGTTTTATTACAGAATTCTGGAGAGGTTACAAACAGAGAACATGCATCATGTATCTCCCAAGTAAGCTCTGACCCCTTCTCATCTGACTCCCTTTTTATAGTCGCATGACCGCTCCTCCCTTACCCAAGATATCCGTAGGTTCCATCAAGCCTCCAATGTGTGTGTTAGCCCAGCTCACCAATCTATACCATAAAAGTTTAAGGATGCGCTCGAGACGTGAGCGTGTCTGCAAGGTCAGCTTAAGGTATTCCCTGTGTTTATCAACTCCCCCCGTTTTCCAGACAATGGCTCTGCTTATCTGACCAGATGAACCACATGTGTGGTGTGCTAATCCCAGTGTCTACTACTATTAGCTTCGAGGTATTTCCTGTTATCTGACGTCCTTGTGTAACCGTTAGTCAGCACACTCTTAGAATTGGACAATATGACCATTAAGCTTTCAATGCTAAACATAAGCTTTCTTTAATAAATCTTAAAACAGTAATATGATCAATAATAAGGCTAATAACTCCACAGAAGCAACACTGATTGACAATCAATTTCACATGCTGTTGTGCAAATGGAATAGACAACAGGTGGAAATTATTGGCAATTAGCAAGATGCACTCAATAAAGGAGTGGTTCTGCAGGTGGGGACCACAGACCACTTCTCAGTACCTTTCTGCTTTCTGGCTGATGTTTTGGTCACTTTTGAATGTTGGTGGTGCTTTCACACTCGTGGTAGCATGAGACGGACTCTACCACCCACACAAGTGGCTCAGTGTAGTGCAGCTCATCCAGGATGGCACATCAATGTGAGCTGTGGCAAGAAGGTTTGCTGTGTCTGTCAGCGTAGTGTCCAGAGGCTGGAGGCGCTAGCAGGAGACAGGCCAGTACACCAGAAGACGTGGAGGAGGCCGTAGGAGGGCAAAAACCCAGCAGCAGGACCGCTACCTCTGCCTTTGTGCAAGGAGGAACAGGAGGGAGCACTGCCAGAGCCCTGCAAAATGACCTCCAGCAGGCCACAAATGTGCATGTGTTAGAAACCGACTCCATGAGGTTGGTATGAGGGTCCGACGTCCACAGATGGGGTTTGTGCACACAGCCCAACACCGTGCAGGACGCTTGGCATTTGCCACTGGCACCCTGTGCTCTTCACAGATGAAAGCAGGTTCACACTGAGCACATGTGACAGACGTGACGGGGTCTGGAGACGCCGTGGAGAGCGATCTGCTGCATGCAACATTCTTCAGCATGACCGGTTTGGCAGTGGGTCAGTAATGGTGTGGGGTGGCATTTCTTTGGAGGGCCACACAGCCCTCCGTGTGCTCGCCAGAGATAGCCTGACTGCCATTAGGTACCGAGATGAGATCCTCAGACCCCTTGTGAGACCATATGCTGGTGTGGTTGGCCCTGGATTCCTCCTAATGCAGGACAATGCTAGACCTCATGTGGCTGGAGTGTGTCAGCAGTTCCTGCAAGATGAAGGCATTGATTATATAATAATAATAATAATAATAATAATAATAATAATAATAATAAACACACACACACACACACACACACACATATACATACATATATATATATATATATATATATATATATATATATATATATATATATATATATATATATATATATATATATATACAGACGCACACAATATATATGCATGCATTCATATACATATGTATGCATATATAAGTACATACATACATGTATACACACACACCAGCCCCCCTTCCAAGCCATTTATTATTGAAGAGAGATCCCAAAGTACCACCACTGAATATAGATTATTTGGGTGGTGGCCCTTGGTCCTTGGACATGGTACTGACATTGTAGTGTGCATGCTGCTTTTTTTATTTTTAGTCTATTACAGTCTATTTAGTCTATTAGAGTGAAAGCACAGACTGTACATACCCCTGAGGATGACTGAAAATGGACGAGCCCAGCAAATATGCCTTTTGTAAAACGTCAGCATTTCTCTCTCTCTCTCTCTCTCTCTCTCTCTCTCTCTCTCTCTTGCGGATCTCTTGTGAAATCAGCTTCAAGTCTGGTTCAAATTTCCAATCTACAAAAAATGCAAACTTGAAGTGAGAAAAGAAATATGTGCAATCAGCAAAACTCTGGTTACTTCCAATATGTGAGTCCTAACCATGACTATCCAGACTGCCCCTGCCTCTGGCCTCTAAGACCGATCCACGGCGCTCTGAATTGTCGCTGCCACCGTCTTCCAGGGCTGCACAATGTCTTCCTGGACTTCGTCTTCCACTGATGTCCAAAGCCGAAACATGACTGTGCCTGCCTCGGTCATCTGAGGGTAGTCCTTGGCTATCTAATCTGTGTCTCACTTCCAACGTCTGTTGCTCCTGGTTAGTTTGTCTGTCTGCTGCTTCTATATTCTTCAGATCTGAAATATAAGTTTAATTTTCATGCAGGACCATGTTTGTCTGACAGGAGGCCAGAGTCAAAAAGTGTCTTTTTTTCAGAACTTCATTCTGAAGAAAAAAAAGTTATGAAAAATTTTTACTCTTCAAATAACCTCTTATGAATTCTTATTTTATTTTCTTAACCATTTTCTTAAGAGATTCTAAGAACAAATGGTATTCTTGAAATTATTATATTCTTAAATGTTTTTTCAACCTTCTAACAGACCCATACTTTCTTAGGCTGTAAGAACTGACGAAGTCAGAGTCTACATTTACAGACATAGTCTCTGCTCCTCTTGCCCATCCTCATCTGTCACCACTCAATTATCATAATTTCCAATGAGGCCTTTTCCCTGTTTTTTTCCACCATCACCTAGTTCTTGTTTACTAAATTTTTAAATGCCTGGTTTGATGATTTTCCTCTCTTTTGCTCCTCTGAGTGGATTAACTAAACAGAAATGAAGTTAATCCACATTCAAAATCTCTCATGCGTTGTTTATGATGTGTGGTAAACTGCACCGTAGCCCACATAAGAAAACAATGAAGATGTTCTTAGGAAAACAAACACTTAAAAGTTCATAAGAGAGGGACTTTCATTCCCCAACATCTTCCTACTTTTTTTCTTTAATTTGTTTTTGAAATAGATGCCAAGTAAAAGTTGACAGATTTATGATGCGTTCTTAACCCACAGAATTGTTTGCACTTTTGTACTCGAGTGTGTATTCTGTTCTTCCCTAAAAAGAAATCCCAAATAAGAAAACATTGGTGAATAGCAGAATCTTTGTCAAAGCTGCATAAGTGGATTTTAAGAAGAAATTTCTGCTAAAGAACAGTTGATGAATGAGGCCTGAAATGCAACTGTTAAAAATAAAAATAATAATCTCAGGTATTCTCTTAAGATAATCTTCATTATTTTCTCAATAAAAGAAAAATCTTCATTGTTTTCTTATGTGGGCTACATTGCATTTTACCATGTAAGGGGAGCAAAATACCAAGGGGAGCAAAATGTAGGAAAAACATCAAACCGATAGTTGATAAATTTTTTTTAGCAAACTACAACTAAAGGTAATGGTGGAAGAAACAGGATGGGCAGGAGTAGCAGAGGCAATGTCTGTGATAAATGTAGGCACTAAACTGAGGCTGTCATAATATTTAGAAAACATTTAAGAACATTTTCTAGAATACCACTTGCTCTTAGAATGACACTTAAGAAAATAGTTAAGAAAAGAAAATAAGTATTCTTAAAAAGGTATATGAAATATAAATGTCATTTTTTTCTTAAGACACTTTGATAAATTTGGCCTCTGGACAAAAAGATACTGTATATGTAATGACAGTCTCTTACAAGCTGCACTGGTCCACATGGTCCTGTATTTCAGCATGGCAGAATAGTTCGTTGCATTAAATGCACTGCATCTTTGGCCCATTTTCATGTATTGCTTTAGATATATTCTAAGACTCACATCCAGGAGACCATTCCAAACACTACAGTCCCTCTTCAGTTTGCACACCGTCGGAACAAGTCCACAGACGACGCAGTGAACGCTGCCCTCCACACAGCCCCCACACACCTGGAGAGCAAGAACACATATATCAGAATGCTCTTCATTGACTGCAGCTCAGCATTTAACATGGTCATCCTAAACCAACCTTTAGGAAAAGCTCCTCACCCTCGGACTGACACCCGCCCTCTGTACCTGGGTGCTGAACTTTCTAACAGGTAGAACCCAGGCAGTCAGAGCCAGCAGCCGCACATCCAGCACAAGAACAGTGAGCACAGGGGTCCCCCAGGGCTGTGTACCGAGCCCCCTTCTGTACACACTTCACTTATGACTGTGTGGCCTCCCAGAACAGCACCAGCATCAAGTTTGCTCATGATACTACAGTCGTTGGACTGATCACTGGTGGGGACGAGACAGCGTACAGGAAGGAGGTGGCTGAGCTGGTGGCCTGGTGTCATAATCTTTCCCTGAATGCAGACAAGACCAAGGAAATGATTGTTGATCCATGGAGGAAGCTTAAGCTGCACACACCCATGTACATTGGTGAGACTGAGGTGCAGAGGGTGAAAACCTTCAAATTCCTCAGCATGCACATCAGTGAGGATCTCACCTGGTCTCGCAACACACACATCAGGAAGTCCCAGCAGCGATTATACTTTCTGAGAAGACTGAGGAAATTTGGCATGCCAGCCAAAATTCTCAGCACCTTCTACAGGAGTACGATCGTGAGGAGTGTTCTTACCAACTCCATCACGGTCTGGTATGGAAACTCTACTGCTCAGGACAGAAAGGCTCTGCACTTACTACCTCTTTCCCCCCCCCTCCCATCATGAACTGGTTTAACTTTGGCCAACCTTGCACTTAATAACTGCACCTTACCTATAATACTACTGCTGCTGCTGTTAGAACAATACTGTTAACATCGATACCTTGCACAGAACATTACTGTTCACATCGGTTACTTGATGCACTTCATGAACAACTGCTCTACATATTTGCACATGCAACTAATTTTATTTCAACTTTAAACATACTGCACATTTGTACTATTGCTTTTAGAGTTATTCTTATTTTTTTCTCTATTCTCTTAAGACTATATTTGGTGAATGGAGGAACAGCAAAGTAAGAATTTCATTGTACAGTGTAACTGCCTGTTCTGCTGTGCATATGACAAAACTCAAATCTTTCACTTAGCTTCTCTATGCCAAACAGGCCCGCTTACGGATGCCCTGGGCATACATGCTAAAGGGTTAAATATGGAGAACCCAACCCACTTTGCAAATACAACTGTGAGAAATTTTGCCACTAAATCATGTAGTTTTGACCTCTATATTGTCAATTTCTTGCCTCTTCTACAAACCTTTAATGATCAGTACAAATGAACGTGAACACGTTTAAAACACACTGTCCATTGTTTATGTCCATCCTGTCTGTTCATTTCTCTCGGCCGAACACTGCTCGGGTTTTATTTATAGGCATCCTTAGGCCCAAGTTAGGCCTAACTGGTTTAAACTGTAAAAGGGCTGCTGATGCGTATTTGAACCTGCTTATTGCTGCCAGCAGATATTTCTTTTTATTCATCTGATTATTCTCTACAAATATCTAGCCAAACCAAATAGTAGATCCCAGAGACAAGAAAGTACGATCTGTGAAGTTTTCTCCCATTACTCAGGCACATGAAATAAGCCCAGGCAGCATAAAGGGGATGCAGTTGTGCAGCACAGCATGTTTGACCTTTTAACTTCTAAAAGGAACATTTTAGACCTACAGGGTATGTTTTTCCCCTGATTCCTTCAGTCAAACCAAAATAATCTGTAATTTGTTCACACAGATTTTTCACAAAAAATGCACTTTTGCAAAAAAAAACTACTTTTGCAAACTAGTCACAGGGTTTTTGATCAATTCCCACACAACTTGTGTCAAAACACACTCAGAAAAGCCAGAACCTCAATAACTATCAAAAATCTTCACTTTTATAAACCATATGGCTGCCATATGCCAATGAACACATCTGAAATAATTCATAAGTTCAAAAATTCCATAACTCAATGCTTCATCAAAATTTGAAACTTAACCTCTGAATGTACTCCTCAATATGAATATCAATTGTGGGGCACTGTAACTTAAATACCTCAATCTGTAAATCCAATCAGGCTGAAATGTATTAATTATTCATTTTTATAAATATTTATAAATTTTATAAATATTTTATAATTATTTTACAACTACTCTTTGGATTTTCATCTCAACTGGTCTAGAAATACTCAGGCCTCTCTAGGTAAATCATTTTGGGAAAAAAAATGCCTTTATTACTTAACATGGTGTTGCTCCATCAAATAATCACTGTAGCCATGACATTGCTAGCTTCAATTGCTTCAAATTTATCAGTCCTTGGTTCAATCATCTCAAAACGTCATAGGCTTGTCAAATAAATACATTCTGGTGGTGTCTGCCAAGTTTCTTCAGGTGGGGTGGCTTTAGCACAAATCACAATATTATTACAAAGTCCACAGATAAACAATCAATGCCATCAGATTCAGGCTACCTTGTCACCCACTTTCACTTGGCTGCTCTATGCCAAACGGGCCCCCCTATGGGTGGCACTGGGCCTCATTATGGCATACATACTAAAGAGGTTACATATGGAGAACCAAACCACTTCGCAAACACAACCATGAGAAATTTTGCCATTAAATTATGTAGTTTTGACATCTATGTCGATGTATTCCTGCATCTTCTACAAACCTTTGACCAGCACAAAAGAATGTAAACTTATTTAAATTGCTCTGCCCACTGTTTGACAACACATGGCCTTTTGATAAGCTGACTTCCTTTCAGTTTCATTTTCCCTGCCTATAAATAAGGCCCAAACAGTGATAGTCCTTCTTAGGCCCAATTGGTTTAAACTGCAAAAGGGCTCATACTCCTCATACATACTTGAATCCACTTGTTGCTGCTCACCGCTGTATTTCTTGTTATGATGATTCTTCCCTACAATAACCTGGCCAAACCAAACTGTAGGTCATGAAACATGAAACTTCAACAGATGGTTTCCCACTACTCATGTGCTGAAATAAGCCCAGTTGGCATAAAAGGGATGCAGTTGCACAGCACGTTCGACCTTTTAACTTCGAAAGCAAAATTTTTAGACACCGATCCCTTCAGTCAAAACAAAATAATCTGTAATTTGGGACTTTTTCCTCCGCCCAGTTAGATTATTCACATAACTGAAAATGTGCAAAACATTTTTGCAAACTAGTCAGAGTTTTCTCTCAATTCTCCCACCACTGGTATCAAAAAACTCACAAGAGCCTGAACCTCAATAATAAGCAAATAATCTTGACTTATACAAACAATATGGCTGCCATATGCCACTTAACACATTTGAAATTATGAATTAATTCCGAATGACACTGACAAATGAAGGCCTTTTGAGAAGCTCTGAATTCCATGCATTTTTCTTCTTCTGTCTATAGATAAGTCCCAAACTAAATCAGGCCTTGTTAGGCCTAGGTGGCTAAAACCATATCACTGCCGTTTGCAGCTATATCGTTCTCTTTGGTTTCATATTAGGGCATCTGAATGAGCACTAAACTCAGGACAGCCATATAATCTGAAATAAAGCCAAAATTACAACAACTGCAATCAATTCTTGTGCATTTAAGAAATTGACAAAGAAAAAACCTCCAGCCACATAAAACTCCAGAGATGCTCATCCGTTACTTTTGGTCCATGTGCATGAAATTCTCGAGCTGACAGAGACCACACAAGTTGTGAGAAAACAAATTAAAAGCCTACACATTTTTCTTACACATCAAAAGATGCAATATTGTCAAACAATCAAATTAGAAAACAAAACTGGCATAAAAACAAAAACCCACGAACAAAACCCCAGAGGTTTTCTGCATGCATGCATATTGTGTCAGATTGTGCACCAAACTACTCATCAAGATGAAGTCTCAAAAGGTAAATGGGGAAAAAATAAATAAAGACGATTTCACAATTTATAATAATAAAGACCTGGACACTATTACACTAAACAGCCCTCTTTTTAATAAGACCTAAAAATCCTCACTCTTCCTTACAAAAGATGTTAGCACATCATTGTATGTCTTTCAGGGGTCGTGTCCACGGTCGTGCAAAGTCTACAGCGACTGTACACAGGCACGCGTTCTGATTGGGAGTCTACGCTCAGAGTCTACAGCGACTGTACACAGGCACGCGTTCTGATTGGGAGTCTACGCTCAGAGTCTACAGCGACTGTACACAGGCACGCGTTCTGATTGGGAGTCTACGCTCAGAGTCTACAGCGACTGTACACAGGCACGCGTTCTGATTGGGAGTCTACGCTCAGAGTCTACGGCGAGTGTAGACAGTCGCGCGCTCTGATTGGGAGTCTACGGTGACTCGAGTCTACGGTGACTCTGGACCAATCACCTTCAGGATCGCTACCACAGCGTGCAAGTCTAGACTAATCGCGCGCCGGATACTCGATCGTCGCCGCTGTGTGCAAGGCTAGAGCAGTCTCGTGTCGGATACTCGATCGCAGCCGCTGTGGGCATGTATAGCGTTTCTCTGTGACAGGAGTGACCCGTTGGTGATCGAGCATTGAGGTAAGAACCCATGTTAACTAGAAGAGCAGTTACTTTTCGGAGTTCAAGTCAAACACGATGTTTAGATTAAAGCGTTATTAGAAGAGTCTGCTACGCAGACGAGGAATTTGGTTTTGTTTACAGGAGCTCATAGATCACAGTATCAGACAGACATTCACATGCAGGGAATACGATTAAATATAAAATAAAACAAAATAAAACCTGCATTGCTGCCATGACTCATTCAGGCAGGCAGGCAGGCAGGCAGGCAGGCAGGCAGGCAGGCAGACACACACACACACACACACACACACACACACGCGCGCACACACACACAGTTATACCTGTAAACCTTACATTGTGCAAAGTGTGAGTCTAAAGTTAAAGTGCTCAGTGTGACAGTCAGATAAGTGGGATAATAAGGCAGGTAAGTGGGGTAATAAGGCAGGTAAGTGGGGTAATATGGCAGGTAAGAAAGATGCTAAAATAAAAACTGGTTTGAGCGACAGATCCAGAGGATGGATTTGAACTTGATACTATATGCCAGTATATGTAGAAGTGCAGTTGAAGCTGGAATATTGTTTTTGTGTAATATTGGAGAAAAGAATCTTCTGCATATAAAAGACAGTAGTTGACCCCAGCTCCACCTCCAGCAGCTCTCACATGCTGCTTAACCTCTAAATGCCTCATTATGAATCATTTAATGATGTCATGTATGATCATATATCAGTCAGAAGAACCAAACCAGTACCATTTACTTTAATACTACATTTTACCTCTAAAACCTGCACACTTTTACTTAAGTAGGATTTTTGATGCAGGACTTTTACTTGTAATGGAGTAATCTGAATACTTACTTTTTAACACCAAACACTGCTGATGTTGATGATGTATAGTAAGCACAAGCTTACTGTATCCAAGTGTTTTTATCTAGAACTGAGGATGACAACCCCAGTTATCCGCATTGTCAACCCAGAAGGCCCTGTGAAACGTCAACAGGCTGTACTGGTGTCGACTAAAGAGGCCAGGTACTATCGGGAGAAAAAAATGGTCTTCCCCAGACCTCCACCGGAGCTGCTGAACAAGGCCACTGCCCTGTCCCACGCAGAGAAACTCCTTCAAGCAGAGGGCATCCCTGCGCCATCACATCAGCTGTGCTTGGGAAAGCTGGTGCTGCTATTTGGCCAGTATGAGAATGCCCCATTCCACTGGCTTGTGGCAAACGACGTTGGCTACATGAAATAGTAAGCATATTATATTTTTAATGGTATTGTAGGCAATGCATGTAAAACCATTTGATGTCATGCTTTAAAGAAATTACCTACATATGTTTGCATAAATCTACGGCTGTTATTAGTGTTTATTAAAAGCCCTTGCAAAGTATCATAATAAGTAAAGAAAATCACAGTGATATTAATGATGACAGTACTAAGTTGATGCATATGATTCCAGCATAATTGACAAGCACAGGTCAGAGGTAACAAACCCACATAGGAAGGCAGAGATACTGAGCGAGTGTGTGAAAGACTTCCTCGCAGAATATGCAGAGAGCTTCCCACAAGTCTCCATTGTCCTTGAGGCCAACATTGACAGGTGTATCTACGGTCAGAAAGGGTTTGAGGATCACACCTTTCAAGAGATGTGGGAGCTCTGCAGTCAGTACCCTACCCAAAAAGACAGGCCAGAGCAGTTCAGCAATGAGCAGAGGGAAAGAATACAGAAGGCGTATGGTTCTGTGAGGAGGTGGTTGCACACACCAGTGACGCACATCAGAAGTGTGCAGATGAAGAGGTTCAGGAAGTATACTAATGACAAGGACAGAGTAAGTGTTATGAAACAGGAAGAGAGCAGAATAGCATTGTGCATTAATATAATAGCTTAATAAATGAAAATTGTCCAATAAGTGTTATTTTAATCATGTTGGCTGAATGTGTCAATAAAAAACTGGTTTGTCATAAAATCTAGGGAGTTACAATGCATTTGTTTTCCAGCACCCGCAGACAAGCACCACCAAGTGTAATCCTACATCATGGCCAGGTGATGACACTGAACTGTTAGCTGCAAGCCAGTCTATAGAAGGTAAGTAAGATACAGAGTTAATGGACGTAAACATGGTTCTAAAAAAAAATTATAATACAAAAAATACTTTGTTTGGTAAATTCTTAGACTCGCTTAAAGCCCAGTCCCAGGGTTCTAGGCACATGGCCAAGATCAAGCCACCCGAGTTCACTGTCTGGACAAAACAGCCTGACAAGAAACCACGGTCAGTTGTCCAGCCAGAACAGCCTGAGAAGAAACCACAGTCAGTTGTGCGGCCAAAAAAGCCTAGGCCTACTGTCCGCCTCCAGCAGCCCAAGTCCACTGTCCCTCTAGAACAGCCTGAGCCATCTGTCCAGCCCAAACAGAACGCATCCACTAGCCAGCACACAGAGGCCCCGTCCATGACCCAGGGCCATGATTATCCTGTGGAATCACTTTGCAGTGACAGCCCCGCAAGTGCTATTCACATTATGTACAGACAGCATAAATCAGAACAATTTGTTTTAGTATTATTTTGTACACAATAATAACCAAATCCCTTGTGTATGTTGTTTGTGGTGCAGGTGGAGCTAGAGGGCTGGGTACGTCTGTGGGAAGACTCCAGTGGCATCCCATCTGCCGACATTTCCTGCCTCAAAGAGGACACCGAAAGAGGGATGTTCACTCCAGTTCAAATCTACAGGGACAACACTGGTCTGTTCAAGAGGTGACGGGTGATGAAATCCGACCGCATGTGGTTTTACCCACCGGATTCTCCCGGCTACATCAGGGGGGCTGTGCCAACTCCTCAGCCATTTTTTCGGAGCTGTGTCATTGTGTGGCGCCCTGTTGGAGTGTGGAGGTACTCCCTGAAGTGTCTGCGAGGTGATGAATGTGTGGGTAGAGGACAGAATGTGCACCTCTACAAGTCTGGCTACCACCCCCGGGTATAACTCATTTCTCCTGTGTTTGAGTTTAATTACGTTACAGTTGAATATTTTTTACTGTGTATGTCAATATGCAAAAATAGGAGTGCACAAAGTCATATGCTGCTAATGATTTTTATTATTATATGTACATCAGGTACGTCACATCTGTGATGTGTCCAGCTGGTACACAATGCACACTGAGGTATTGTGCTGTGGACCCTGTACAAAGATGGCTAGGAGTGGAGAACCGGACCGAAGGCAACACTATGGTCAAGGTGTGGCGGCAGATACAGGAGAATCATGTTGAGGAGTACCTTCAATGTAAGGACCTGTACACCACACTCCTCATGACTGTTTTGAAACCCGGAGGGATCGTCTCTGTGTTAGGGCACACTTTTCAGGCTCCACCTCCTCCAAGAGAGCTTCCCTCTGCACGGCTCCTGCGACACGCCTTCCTGCTGGCAGAGGCCAACAATGTCCAGGATTACAGGAGCCAGATCCTCTCCACTTTAGGCACTGTGCTCAAAATGGATTCCACAAAAAAAGTTTGTATATTAAAACGTATTGCCATGCTGTATGACACTAAACACAGTTGCAAAATTATTTTTTAAAAATCAACAGTCTAACAGTGGCTATCACAGTATGCAAAAATATTTTTTAGGTGGTGAAGAAGCTGTCTGGGGAGGGTGCAGGCTCAGTTGAGTGGTTCACCAGCATTGGAAACGAGCACTCCCAAATAGTTTCCTTTGTGCTGACCTGTGAAGAGTCTGCTGAGAAGCTGCAGCCGATGTGCCTTGGAGTGATGAACAGGTTTCGGCTGGCCAATCAGCCTGTCCCCAAGATCTTGTATGTGGACAGTGGGTGTTGCCGTGCACAGGGCCGAACAGCTGTGGAGACTTTGTTCCAGCCTTGGGTGGATAATGGGATGGTTGTGCGTCTGGACATCTTTCACTGGATCCACCGGTTTGATGCAGCCATCCGCACAGAATCTCACTCCAAGTATGCCATGTTCAAGTCTGTGCTGGCTGGGGCAGTGCTGGTGTACAACCGCACAGACTTGGAGCTACTCATCAAGGCTGTCAGAGCTAAGGACCTGCCAGCGCTGAAGTGTGTGTCAGATGAGGATGTTGTATGCCGCTATATTTCCAGGGAGCAGCTGAAACACCATGTTCGGAGGGTTACACTCGGGGTTCAGGAAACATTCCGGCTCGTCCACCTGGCCATTGAGGAGCTGAAAGGTCCCACTGGACTGGATGAGAATGGAGTGAGCCTCTTCAAAACACCTGGTAAAAAAAAGATCTCATACAAAAAAAATGTTATTACCGCATTAACACTGTTAGCATGTAAAGTGAACCTAACACACTGTGTGTGTGTGTGTGTGTGCGCACATACATATGTAGGTGTATTTACAGAGGCCATTGATGAGATGTGGGCAGCCCAGCAGCGACACCTGGAGTGCATTCAGGATCCACCAGATATGAACATGTATAGGGTGGCACGTAGCACAACCATCAACAACGTGGACGTGCCCTACTATAAATGTTTGCGTGGAAACAACAGCCTGGAAGGATTCCACAAAACTCTACCGAACATGATTCCAGGTACATAAGTGTAATCTGTAAACTAGTAACAGATTCGACACTTGACCCTGTCTTTATTCTAATACCTTTTATTGTGATGTTCAGGTCCCCACTGTGCAGCACGGCCCTATCAGGTTTATCTGATAAGTGGCATTGCACGGTGGAACTCAGACCGGACCTCGGATGCTGTGTTTGGTGGCAGAGGACGGCACCACAGGATTTGTTCTGCGCCACTACACCCACTGTCGGCAGCTGTTCGGGGAGTATGTGGAGGAGAACTTCCAGGCCCCTGCTGATGTTTTGTCCAACGAGCTGCTTGGGTTAGAGTACCTGTTCAGCCAGAGCACAGGCGAATCCTTCTCTCTCCAGGACATTGCCAATGATGGACCCAGTCCAGACGAGGAAGTGGTTCACCCTGAGCAGCCCGATACAGGTGAAGCTGACGAGGCATACCACAGCGACGTGGAGGCACATGGTGATGCACTGGATGCCGACTTGCCTCACATCACGCTCACTAGTGACGAAACCTTCACTGTTCACGCTCCGGCCTTTGTGAGTAGCTGTGTATCTTGCTAAAATTTTACACAGTGCAATGACGTGTGTGTATTTGTACTTACCACATCCGTATGCAATTTTTTTAACAGGAGGATGCCTGCAGCCCAAACCCTCTTCCTGGCTTTCAAAAGCTGGAAATGTTCTGCTCTTTGCTGGTGGAGATTGGAAATTTCAACCAGCTGTACAGAACACACTGGGGCAATACCCTCTATTGCCGCACGAAAAGGGATGATCTTGTCGATGCTGCTGTGATACAGAGGGTGAAGATGGCCAAGCGCTACGCACCAGCACAACAGGACCTCAGTGCTCAGAACAACAGGCTGATGTACACGCTGGTGAAACTGTTGTGGTTGCGCTCACCTCAAGAGTCTCGCACCAGCCCCGAAAAGAGCACCATCCTGAAGGTGTATGAGCGAATCCAGCATTGGATATTGGTGGAGGATCCATTCCTGTGCAGGGCAGGCATTCCTCTACCAAAAATAAACATCAAGACTGTGCGGGACTTCATCCGTCGCCAAGAGAGGCTCCTCAACCTGCATGCCACAAAACAGCCAGCCACAATCACAAAGACCACCTCCATCTCATATGCTGATCTACCTCCAGCACCACACCAGCCAGCAGTCCTCCCTCCACCACATTACCCCATGATGGAACAGACATAACCATGACACTCTCTCAGCCTCGGCCACCACTGACACCTGTGCGCCTGCCACTGCCAGTGAGAAAAAATCCCACCACCTCTACCATCAACAGATCTGTGTCTACATCTGCATCTACAGCAACCACCGCAAGTGCTGGCCCCTCCACATGGCCCATAACGCCTGTTGGTCAGGAGACGCCTGCGATTGCTGGCCCCTCTACACGTCCCTTAATGCCTGCCATTCAGGCAACCTGTGGGATTGCTGGTCCAATTATATCAGTCCTTGCAAATGTGCCTATAATGCCTGCTACTCAGCCCATTAGCACATCGCACAGCACTGGAGGTCCTTTATTCTGGGCGAGAGCTACTCAATACAAGCGCAAGCGAAAGGAACACCTCTCAGAGGTAGGAGCCCAATTGTCACGGGTGCAAAATCTCCCTGTCTGTAGAATCTGTGACCAACCAACCCAGGGACATAAAAAATACAAAAAAAAGAGTTTCTGCCATGTAAAAATGATGTCGTCATCAAAAGGTCTGGACAACATAGTCTATGACAGCTATGAACACTTCACCTCTGTTGTTGACATATTGAAGAAATAAGTTGTAAATATGCTGTACACTAACAGTTTCTGCCAGTTGTTCCAAAGAAGCACCTGTGTCTAGCTTTTATTTATTTATTTTTTTTTAATTGTCTTTTTTTGCCCCATTTTCCATGTCTATTGCCATTAAGATACTTCCTTAACTATGTTAATTCTTTTAATTTGTAATTGTGTTTTTAAAATATTTTCAGTGTTTTGTTTTACAAATTAAGATATCAGGAACGGGCGGCACGGTGGCGTGGTGGGTAGCGCTGTCGCCTCACAGCAAGGAGGGCCTGGGTTCGATTCCCTGGCCGGGCGGCCAGGGTCCTCTCTGTGTGGAGTTTGCATGTTCTCCCCGTGTCTGCGTGGGTTTCCTCCGGGTTCTCCGGTTTCCTCCCACAGTCCAAAGACATGCAATCAGGCCAATTGGACATGCTACATTGCCCCTAGGTGTGAGCGTGTGAGTGACTGTCTGTGTCTGTGTGTCTGCCCTGCGATGGACTGGCGACCTGTCCAGGGTGTATCCTGCCTTCCGCCCGAAGACTGCTGGGATAGGCTCCAGCTCCCCCCCGCGACCCTGACGGAGAAGCGGCTTAGAAAAATGGATGGATGGATGGATATCAGGAACAGTAAAACCAAGCATGTGCATTCTTTTTAGATCACTTTGGGACATTTACAGTGCTTTTGTTACAGCTTAAATATAGTGTTCTTACTTAATGTAACTAACTTGAGTGAAAGCTTTATATTTTTTAGCTGTACTTTTAATGTTAACACACAATCAAATTCAGATTCAGAATCTTTATTTACCCAGTGCAAGAAACATTTTTGGTTGCAAGTGTCAACAAAACTTAATTTTTCGTTAAAGTTCATTAAAAAGTGCAATTGTGCATACAGCACATGTGACATACAGACGATATAATGGATGTGCAGTGCAACTTAGGTAAGGTTATATTTCACTGAATCCTACACAAACACATGTATATTTAAACACTGGCCAGTCATGACTGTCACACAGATAACATGTGAATATGCCATATCTAATGAAACACATAATACACATATAATATGGGATATAAGATGTTGGAATATCTAATACAAATATGCTCAGTATAAACAAGACAGTACTTTCCTGATCCCTGGGGAAATTGCATTGCCATGAAAACAATCGTACTACAGTGAATATCAACAGTCAACCGAGTAAATAACAGAATACAGTTACTTGAAGACACTGTTACATTAACACAGCAGAGCAGCAACGATTCTTCACTTTTCACTTTGAAGAACGGATAAACCTACAGAAATAAACAAAAACACAAGACATCCCGTCAGGCTGTGTTCTTTCACCCAATCAGAGCACGGATAAGTGACAGCATATCGTCATTGCGTCACATGGAAACGCCTCCCAGCTATCGAAAAAAATCATCCTAACACGCGTCGCGCGCTTTACACTACTTTTTGGCACACCCCCCATCGAGGTCAGCACAGCCTAGAGTGCAATTGTGTTTTATTGTGGATTTCTTTAGAAAGTTTCCACATTAAATTGCTTTATAATTAGTCTGACAGCGTTAATAAACATTCAGTGTGACTCTTGTTGTCCAGCAGTTCGTGGTTCGCTGGTTTTCCCTCATAAAACCAACAGAAGCCCCGTGGTGTCAGAGCGGCGCCGACGGCGTTAACAGGCTGGCGCTGCAGGTCAGGCCGAGTGCAGGTCTGCAGCCGGACCCTCAGATTGGCTATTGCAGAAAATGACGGACAGCCCCATCTAATCTGCGGTTGGCCGATGCTAAATGTGATCGACGGCCGAGAGTAGTTATTACATTGGTTGATGCAAAAACTGATTGACAGACTCCCGCCCCCAGTTCCCTCCCCTTTAGGGCTCCGGTCTGCAGCGTTCCGCTTCTCCTCTGACCAGCCTGTCTGTACTGACAGCCTCGGTTTGTGAGGTCGGGAACAACACACAGATAACAACGTCTAACGGTTTTATTGAGTGATATCCAGTTTCATTTGCAGCGTCATAAAAATTAAATAAAATAAAATGAATAAGAAAAAAATAAAATTACTCATTTTAATACAGTAATATAATCTCTTCATGAGTTACCTTTAACAATCAGAATCACTTTATTTCGCCAAGTATGTTATAAAAACACGTCTTGGTGAGTCACACATGTATGACATGTAAGCACACTGAACAGACCAGACAAGCACACAGACTCTTAACAAGTATTTAAATAAGAGGGAAATGCAATAAAAAAAGAGTAATAAAGAGCCAGTGTGAAAGGAGCTAAAGGGATATGTGAATATCTGTACAAGTGCAGAAATTAACTTCTATAGCCATTTAGGTTTGAGTAGAGTAAATAGCTATTATATACAGAATATTACAGAATATGAACATTTGTAGAAATATTAACGTAACGCTATAGATTGTGCTATATTAACAGCATTATGCTAGAGAAGGAGCCATCCTGTAATACAGTAAGGGAGGTTTATCTGAGTATTCAAATGATAATGTACACAACATATTCTGATTTCTTAGATTGGATTAAGATGTAGAAATCCAGTAAAGAGGGCTGAATTTTTAGCTCAGTAATCAGACTTCTCAGTGCATGTAAATTCAGATTTCTCAGTCTGCATGTGTGCAAAAATGCACACATGGCAGCAAAACACTTTTGGGGCAACGCTGAAACTGACTGCATTCTTGACAAAATCAAGGATTTAAATTTTCCTTATCTTCTAGCGGACCTATGGTCATACGCTATATTGCCAAAAGTATTCAGTCACCCATCCAAATCATTGAATTCAGGTGTTCCAATCACTTCCATGGCCACAGGTGTATAAAACCAAGCACCTAGGCCTGCAGACTGCTTCTACAAACATTAGTGAAAGAATGGGTCGCTCTCAGGAGCTCAGTGAATTCCAGTGTGGTACCGTGATAGGATGCCACCTGTAACAACAAGTCCAGTCATGAAATGTCCTTGCTACTAAATATTCCACAGTCAACTGTCAGTGGTATTATAACAAAGTGGAAGCAACTGGGAATGACAGGAACTCGGCCACAAAGTGGTCGGCCATGTAAAATGACAGAGCGGGGTCAGCAGATGCTGAGGTACATAGTGCGCAGAGGTCGCCCACTTTCTGCAGAGTCCATCGCTACAGACCTCCAAGCTTCATGTGGCCTTCAGGTTAGCTCAAGAACAGCATAGAGACCTTCAATGGGTCTCCATTGGCCAGCAGCTGCATCCAAGCCTTACATCACCAAGCGCAATGCAAAGCGATGAATGCAGTGGTGTAAAGGTGTAAAAAGGTTTTTTTTTTCAGGAGTTGGGCTCAGCCCCTTAGTTTCAGTGAAAGGAACTCATAATGTTTCAGCAGACCAAGAGATTTTTGGACAATTTCATGCTCCCGACCTTGTGGGAACAGTTTGGGGATGGTGCCTCCCTGTTCCAACATGACTGTGCACCAGTGCACAAAGCAAGCTCTATAAAGGCATGGATGAGCGAGTTTGGTGTGGAAGACCTTGACTGGCCTGCACAAAGTCCTGACCTCAACCCAACAGAACACCTTTGAGATGAATTAGAGCGAAGACTGCGAGCCAGGCCTTCTCATCCAACATCAGTGTCTAACTTCACAAATGCGCTTCTGGAAGAATGGTCAAAAATTCCCATAAACACACTCCTAACCCTTGCGGAAAGCCTTCCTAGAAGAGTTGATTCTGTTGTAACTGCAAAGGGTGGGACAACATCATATGAAATCCTATGGATTAAGAATGGGATGTCACTCAAGTTTATATGGATGTGAAGGCAGACGAGTGAATACTTTTGGAAATATCGTGTATTTTCAAGTACTGTGGCACTGTGTTAAAAAAATAAAGAAGGTCGCAGCATGAAGTTTGAGTTTAAATGGTTTGTCATGTCTTCTATTGCTGGGTTACAGAGCATAAATCTGATTACTGCCCGACTGACGTAAACCAAGTGTTTCCCCCGTATCTGATTAGTTAAGTGCGGGTAAACATGTTAATCGAATTACTGACAAAATCTTTTCTGAAGTTGTCGGATTATTAAGTGCACGTAAACACACTCAATGTTGAAATGATATTCTGCATCGAGAGAGTGTGCGCATTTCCCCAAGTAATAAAAAAAACTCCTTGTTTATAAGCACATTTACTCTTCCTGCCAAAAGCCAAGGAACAGTAGTTTTTTTCATACATTCTTTATATGGACAACATTTACAAAAGACCCAGGAAAACCACGTGTTTGTTCAGAGAACTGAGGCTTCACTCCCTTTTTATTTGCATCAGCAGATTCAACACAGACTCAGACACTTCAGAAAACACAACAGACACACTGACCAGCCTGTCGGTACTGACAGCCTCCGTTTTAAGAGGTGCACGATTTTACATCCACTATTCAATAAACATAAAGGCGTTAATCTAATGCCAATTTCTCAATAGTAAACGGCACTGATAACCAGGAGAGAGTAGCTGGTAAACATCAGCTTTGCTGCCAGCTCTGTTCACCACAGAAGAGCAGCCAGCTGCACCAGCCGAACAAAAGTTCCAGCGAGGTCCGTTTATAAATTCCTAAACATTTTTAATGTAAAAGAACAGCATGAAACATTTTAACACACATATTTTAACAGCTTTTGAACTCGAGTTATATGAGTTTATACTGACGCCTCAGGAGCTCGCGGACACCGGGCGTTCTGCAGTCATGTATTTGATATAACGGGGGAAATAGGAAGAGGCCAGGGTCCTCCTAAACCTAAACCTCTGATGGAGCCGCTGTTGTAGCTGTTGTGCGGCTACAGGTAAAACCCACTGCAGTGCAGACTGTTTCAGTAACAGCTCAACACCTGTTTGGAGAATAAAGCCGATGAGAGCAGGCCGAAAAACTGGTTTCGTTTCCGCGTTTTTGGGGGAGAAAATCCTCGTTTATAAGCACAACATTTACAGCAAAAGACTTAAAAAGCCTGGTGTTTGTTCAAAGAACAGGGAAAGGTGGCTTCTTGGTTCGCGTCAGCAGATTCAACGCAGCCTCGATCACACCTTACACCACAAGAGGCGCCGTGAGCTCTACACGTCCCAGCTCTCCACCTACTTTCTCTTCTTTTAGACCAGCCAAAAGGGGGTGCACCGCTCCCGGAGGTACTGCAATACCGGGTCGATGCGTGGAGTGGACGGAGCAAGCCCCTATTCCATCTCCCTGCTCCAAAAATCAATTTAATATATGGTCCCCGGGTAGGGGACGTATCAGATATTAAACTGATAAGAACAGATACTACACTTGATCTTAGCCAAAAGGCCGAGAAGCGATAACAGTAAACTCGCGCATCAGACGGGTCATTCTTCCAAAAATATAAGACGAGGATGGTGAGCAGAGCTGCTGTCTGCCATCGACTCCTCACAGCACGGAACAAAAGTCAAGTCAAGCCGCTTGTTTCAAACTCAGAGAGGCAGAAAAGGCACTTTAAACGTGTATCTACGTCAACACCTTGATGACAGCGCGTATGTTAATCAGCTCACCAGCTGGCCAATCAGAAACGAGGAAACCCAGTTTTGCGCTCACAGAGCTTAAAGCTCGGTTTTTATAAAGTCACGTTTACACAAGAAAAACCTTCAGTCCACAGAGTCAACATATATCTGACTAAATAAGCTGAAGGGCGATTTTAAATGGTCCGTTTTGTGCAAGTGGACCTCTCAGCGGCCAAACGTGGTACTGCAGAGAGAAAATATCGCCGAGTCACAGAGACGCAGAGAAACGGAGAGGACTGATAACACGAGGCCTCGATAAGCGACTAACATATTTAAATAAACTATAGTTGCGGGCGAATTCACAGCGATATGAGTTAGAAAGGAGAGAGAGAGAGAGATGAACGTTGCCTATCAAAGTACACAAATCCTTAACATTATAAAGCTGTGTCTGAGCGGCTGACTGAAACCTCCCTTCCTGCGCGCTTGTGTAACGGAGTTGAAATGAAACAGTTGATAAAATATTGGGTTTCTCCGAAATGACTCCATTTTTGTAAAAAGGGTTCAGAACTATTGTAAAAAGTTATTTATATTTTTATAAAAAAGGTTACAATTATTTTTAGGGAGCTATTCTTTTCTTGCCGTGACATCACTGCAGACTATGTCCCTCTGCTGCTGCCGCACCTCCTACCTACATTATATGAGCACGTGGTAATCCTGGAGTGCAGTTTCGATTATAAATGCTATTTTTGTCGCGTTATACTGCTAAAAATGTCTTGAGGAAGAGAAACACACCGGTTGTAACCACAATAATGGCTGACAGTTAATTACACTGTGCAGGCAAGACCTCTCTGTACAGGCTTGGGCCTTGTCCTGGAGTGCTACATAGGTTTCTCCCAGACCTGGGAAAGGCTGATCATTACCATCATGACCATGAACCATGAACTCTCGATCAGTGAAAAAAAGAATAAGTGAACTGATGTGGTGTAATCATGAACACAGCGCCTTAAAGTGAGTTTTAACTTACAGATACTCTTAGTCAAATGTAATATCTCAAGGCCAGTGATTATTATTTAACGTAATGGTACACTATTCATTTTAAATGGCTAATAAGGGAAGACGTGGCACTTTTAGAAGAAAAACAAAGGTGTTTGTCACAGAAGGCCAAGGCTACCTGAAGAAACAGAGTGTATGTACAAGTTGACAAAATTGTTACAGATAAACAGGAATCCAGTATAGTCAGAGTTGCATGCTGCCGTAAGACAGTTCAGGTGTAAAATGTCCAAAGCAGAGTAAAAGGGCATTTTTTCCCCTGTTTTTTAGTTGCGGTCCCGGGCAACTCAGGTCAAAGCTCTCATTTGCAAAGCCATAATCTGTAATAAAAGATTGTACCCTTCCCTGCCGTTCTTGGTGTTTGCTTTCTGTTTTGTCGTAAATGAAGTTTTATTTTTGAATTAGAAGCATGCTGTTTTTTCCACAACACCACTACAACAACAGAAACAACAACAACAACATTCAGGGTTGGAAGAAGTATTAAGATCCTTTATTTAAATAAACGTGCATCAAAAATCCTACTTAAATAAAGTACAGAAGTGTTAGAGGCAAAATGTAGTTAAAGTATTTAAGCTTAAGTACTGGTTTGGTTCCTCTGACTGATGTATGTGACACCATTCGATTATTAATATTGAAGCATTGGAGTGTAAGCAGCATGTTCTTGCTGGTGTTGCTGCTGGAGGAGGAGCTGCTTTGAACTACTATATATATATATATATAGTTTATAGTATATATATATATATATATATATATATATATATATATATATATATATATATATATATATATATATATATATTGTGGACGAAACCAGTCCTGCGTGTTCGTTGATGCAAAATAAATGAGACGAGTAGATCAGACTGAAGTGAAACAAACGGTTTTATTACAGAATTCTGGAGAGGTTACAAACAGAGAACAGGTATCATGTATCTCCCAAGTAAGCTCTGACCCCTTCTCATCTGACTCCCTTTTTATAGTCGCATGACCGCTCCTTCCTTACCCAAGATATCAGTAGATTCCATCAAGCCTCCAAATGTGTGTGTTAGGC
This sequence comes from Pygocentrus nattereri, assembly GCF_015220715.1. Taxonomy (NCBI): domain Eukaryota; kingdom Metazoa; phylum Chordata; class Actinopteri; order Characiformes; family Serrasalmidae; genus Pygocentrus; species Pygocentrus nattereri. The sequence goes on along the minus strand of NC_051212.1, from coordinate 18,547,008 downwards.
CATCTCACTAATCCACATCATAAAAGTTTAAGGATGCGCTCGAGACGTGAGTGCGTCTGCAAGGTCAGCTTAAGGTATTCCCTGTGTTTACCAACTCCCCCCGTTTTCCAGACAATGGCTCTGCTTATCTGACCAGATGAACCACATGTGTGGTGTGCTAATCCCAGGGTCTACTACTATTAGCTTCGAGGTATTTCCTGTTATCTGACGTCCTTGTGTATTCCACCATTAGTCAGCACACAGCCTTATGTGCTGACTCTTAGCTCTTAGAATTGTACAATATAACCATTAGGCTTTCAATGCAAGACATAATACATCTTAAAAGAGTAATATGAACAATACTAAGGCTAATAATTCCACAATTCCCCCTTTTGACCTTTCACCCGAAAGGTCAACATTCAGACATAACATCGTAACCTCTATATGTTGAGTTCTGACCTGCGCAGTTAATGACAAATCAAATATCCATGCTGTGGAGCTGCCTAGGGTGTAGTCTAATTGTATTCCCCCATATCTACTAATACAACGGTCTTTGTTCGTAGTTGATCGTCTATACACCTCATATTCCCCCCTTCGTGGCTATACAGGGCCTCAAAAAACAAAAGATGAACATGAGTGCGACTAAACATATAACACATTACATTTGCTTAACAACTGGACATTGTCTGGAGTGTGAGAGCGAAAAAACCTGTCAGGCAGCCAACTTTCCTGAAATATCCATCAAACAATTTGGACAGGAAAAATTCTCTCACGGTTCTCCTGCCACAAGCAACCTCCTTTATGGAACTCCAGTCCAACGTTAAAAGAAAAATTCAATATGTATGAAGGTGACTTAAGCTAATACATATGGAACCCCAAAAATAAACAAATTAAAATAATGTTCGTTAGCGGGCTAGTCGACCTATCGGACCCGATAACAAACCTAAAACCCATTTCCCTAACTCGTAAAAAGAAAAGAAAAGAAAAGAAAACATAAGACATCTGAGGTCCCAACGTATTCAAGCAAAGACATATAAACACATCAATGTATCAGACTGAAACTCTTCCACAGGTCGACTCCCAAGTGGTGTTGATGGTGTTGGGTGTAGACCTTCTTGTTCAGAGTCTCTCAGTCCTTTTTTATCATCCATCCATGAAGGTGTGCACCCCTTCAACGCATCCCGATTTCCAAACACTAAACCCCCCCCTTTCTTTCTAAAAGGGAAAGAAAACAACAGCGAGTCCTTGGGAAAAACAACAGACACATCATATGCGAATCACAACTCCATAAGATAATGCCAGATCCACTAAGAATAAATATATAATGGTTAAATATTCAAAAAGAATATTCTTCCACCAGTTCACCTTCTTCCACCTCATCCTCTTCTTCGTCATTAATGTTAATGGGAGTGCTGCTACCCAATTTAAACCTGTTTGCTGACAGATTTTGGCAATGCGATTTTTCAAACTAGCATTAATTTTTTCACAAATCCCTTGACTTTATGGGTGGTAAACTGCTCCAAGATGTTGTCTAATCCCCAATTTTGCAAAATCATTCTTACTATCTTATCCACAAACTCTTTCTCATTATCTGAGGAGATCTGGAAGAGTCCCCATCTACCTATGACTTCTTTACACAAAATTTAGGTACTGATAAAGCTACTACCACTAATAAATATCTTTTCCCTTCAACTGGTTTTATGATGCCAACAAAAATCCACAACAACTCATGCATAGGACCCCTTGGAGTCGGAATGTGACCAGGAGGAACTATCATACCCTTCCGAACATTATTTCTCCAACAGATTGTGCACCTACCTATGACATAATCAATCTGCTCAAGTAAGTATGGTGCCCAAAATCCATACGCCTTTGTGATTTTACTTCTAACTTCCCCTGTTGCAAGATAAGCTAACCCATGTGCTTCATCAGAGCATGCAACAGCTGGAGGTATCAATGATAGCTGAGATAGTTAGAGCTGAACCTGACTCAGCTATTGTTGTGATGATAGCTGATTTAGCAGAGACTGACTCTATTTGACCAAAGCCTGCTTCTTCTCCTTCTTCTTGTCATCCCCAGCTGGTTGGCTATATGATCTGTATTCATACCTTTTGCCATACTTCCAAGGCCAACCACCTCTGCCAGTTTGCTCCTCACTGGTAGGGGCAACCTCTTCTGTATTTTGGCTCGCAAAATGGACTGTTCCATTTGATTCAAATCCGGATCATTTCCTGTAACATTTCTCCACACTTGAAGGGCTCTGGACACATAAGCTCTCGGGTTTTTTTCCAGTCCCAGTGGCTCAATCAGAATATTATCAGGATGCGCATTTGTCGGAAATGTATCACTCGATGCTCTCTACATTCGACCTCAAACTGCAGAAAACAGCTCTGGATTATTCACAGCAGTCCCCACATATCAATTTAGTCCAGCTTTCTGTAGAATCTCGTCCATAGCTGGAATCCCTAGGAGATTAGCTAAAAGTCTCCTGATACCTCCTATGGCAGGCTGTGTTCCCACCATAAACTCTTCCGCACAACATCAACCGGAGTAATTACATTTGACACCTTAGTTTGCTTTTTTGTCTTTTTAACAGTTCCCTTATTAACCCTTACTGTTAATTACAAATTTCTTTATTCATCAATAAATGAACACACACTGAAGATTTATAAACAGTGCTAGCTAGAATTAAATGCACTTACATCTAAATACTAATTTCTAAGTTTGTGAAAGAGTTTGTGGATAAAACAGACGCCTCTTAGTCCCCCACAGATGTCTTCAATGGAGCTCAGGTTAGGTAATGCACTGGTTCTCCGCCCACAGTCATCTGGCTCTCTCCTGCTCATTCAAACAAAAGTGAATATGACACAACAAAGAGTTAATCCCAATCCATTCTTTTAACAATGCACACATTTATACACTTATCTGTCAGCACAGTGGTTATTTACTTCCCCAACTATTCTGTCCTTTCTTGGGAGCTCATCTCATTTATATATATATTTTATCGACGTCTCTGAAAAGAGGTTCATAGATTTTACTTAACTCTTAGATGTCCACGATATAATCAAAGGTCCTCTTTTGTCTCCCGAAGAAGACTCATTGTTGTTTATAACCATATAAAGGTAAAACAAAACATAGGACTCATCATCTATACGACTTTTCCTCCTCACATTAATAATATTCAAATTTTATAAACATTACTCACTTTAACTAGTGATTTTAAATTTAATTGTCCTCCATATAAGACGCTCATAAATCTATTTATTTATTTATTTTAATTTTTCAGCAAAGTCCCCTACAAAGGCTCCTTAAGTTTTAACTAAGTAAAGCAAATATCATTCCTTGTCAATCCTCAACTCTCATAAAGTTACTCTATAGACACACAGCAGGTCAGAGAACATAAACGCTTCACCCCCAGAAAGAGAAGAGGGAGGGGTGGCGCTCAGACACACACACAGACCCAAATCTGCGCACACACACACACGTCTTACTCAGAAAAGGAGGGGCTGACACACAGACGAAGTCCAGCTTCCTGTACACACACACAACGCACACACACACACAGAGAGGGAGAGAGAAAAAGAGAGAGAGAGAGAGAGAGAGAGAGAGAGACCAATCCCCCTTTCTCTTCTTTTTTTCTCTAAGAACGAAAAACTATACAACACACACAGAACGAGCTCAGCATTTTCCTTAAAGTCGACTCATTCATACATTACTATAGCATGCTTTTGCCACCATTCACTTTTCTTTAACTTTATCTACCCAATTCCCTGGGCCCGGGGTGTTCCCCAAATTTTATCAAGCCAAATCCGACTATTTCTCAAAGCCAATTTTCACACAGTGACTAATGTACAGATATCTTACCATTAAGAAGCTATAGGCCTAGTACTTGTTCTACCCATGCCAAGGCGTTACTTATTAAGTGAGTACTATTATCTGAGTGAATTCTTTTGGGAAACACGTGTTGGGGAATCCAGTGATTGATCAACATTTTACAGACTGATTTGCTATCTTTCCTCATAGTGGGGAACGCTTCCACCCAATCCAAAAATATGTCCACGAACATTAACAGATACCTGTACTTCCTGACTGTCTGAATCATATCTGTATAATCTATCTGAATGTGTTCCCCTGGGCAATTGGGCTTAGGGAATTTTCCTACCCCTGGTTTGCAAGTTTTTTGCCACATTATTTACATTACATACTTCACATTCTTTTACATGTGTGGCTATCATAGCGGTTAGAAATGGATGCCACCATCCTTTCAAGTTTTCCCTCATCTGTACCTCTCCTACTTGTGCCAACCCGTGAGCTTCTCCCAGCCCTGCTTTTACCAAAGTCCATTGGGACCTTCCCAGACTAATTCACTCTTTCTACCACCTTTATCCAGCCAAATAGTCTTTTCTTCTGGGCTAGCCTGGTCCTGCACTTGCCTGAACTTTTCTCCTGTCGGAATTGGTTCCCATGGTTCACCTTCCTTCAATACCATCTGCCAACTTTGTTCTTTTATAACCTGCTGCTTCCTTTGCTGCCTTGTCTGCTGCCTCATTACCTCTTTCCACCAATGAGTCCCCTTTCTGATGTCCCTTGCACTTTATGATGGCAACCTGTTTTGGTAGTTGTATCGCTTTCTCTAGTGCTAAGAACTCTTCCTTGTGTTTTACGGGTTTGCCTGCACTGGTGAGATAACCTGTCTCCTTTCATGGTGTAGTCTGGTCTAGCAAGGTCAGCCGCATGCACTAGTTCCTGCTTTAGTTCAATGAATGCCTGCTCTAGCTCAGGTGTCCATGTCAAAATGCCTGGCGTTAGGTTATCATAGGAGGGTGGGGATACTTGGGGATACTTACCATTCTATCCAGGTTGCCATTATATGTGCACTTCAACCTTCTGACCGTAGCTATTTCCTGTTCTGCATCTGATAACCTCTTCCTGGCTTTTCCCTTCTTAGACATTCCTACCTTTTCATGTTCTGCCTTAGCCTCGTCTAATTCCTTTATTGCTCTAGCTGTAAAATCATTTAACGCCTGTCCCAAAGAAATCTGGTCACGGGGAGACAGTTCTTTATCCAACATCCATTTTCTCAACAGTTTCTCTGTTTCTGCCTTCACTTTTTCCACTTTTTTGGGTCTATCTCTAAGTCATAAACCGCTTTAGCCAAAATGATTATCTGTCTCTCCAATGTTTTCCATTGCCAATTCCCCACTCCAACTGTATTATCCAATTCTTTTCTAAATCTCTTTTACTGTATTCAGCCATGTTGATCAAAAACTGGTACTCACCAAGACGTCTTCGAAGTTTTACTTGCTCAACTCACAATGCTCAGTTGTCACCGTTAGGTTTGCTGCATGTGAGGAACTTCAAACTTATCATGAATGGGCGCTTTAGAGGACCACCCTCAGGGACTCCAACCCGGTACTTTAGAGGACCACCCTCAGGGACTCCAACCCGGTACTTTAGAGGACTCAAACCTCAAGGACTCCAACCTGATACTTTTAGAGGACTTGAACCTCAGGGTCTCCAACCTGGTACTTTAGAGGACTTGAACCTCAGGGACTCCAACCCTGTTTTAGGGAGAGCCAATCCCAGGGACTTTCAACCCAGTCCTTATCCCATTCACTCGTCAGATGACGGGAGGGGTTCACCAATTCCCGGCAAAAAACCACAGACCCAATATCTTATTAATCACTCAGTATATTTTTACCTTATGTTTGTTCCAATTCAGTCCTTTAAATTTAATCACCTGATCCAACCTCTTTTACCCATCCATAATTTAGCAGTTGTCAATATGCAGAATTTATTTAAATAGGTTTCTGCCAACCTGAGTAAATGGCGCGCCTGTGATGAGTAATGGAGGAGAAAGATCAAGCCTGTTTTTCCAATGGTCTCCTTTGCATCACGTCGGGGTCATCAAATTGTGGACGAAACCAGTCCTGCGTGTTCGTTGATGCAAAATAAATGAGACGAGTAGATCAGACTGAAGTGAAACAAACGGTTTTATTACAGAATTCTGGAGAGGTTACAAACAGAGAACAGGTATCATGTATCTCCCAAGTAAGCTCTGACCCCTTCTCATCTGACTCCCTTTTTATAGTCGCATGACCGCTCCTTCCTTACCCAAGATATCAGTAGATTCCATCAAGCCTCCAAATGTGTGTGTTAGGCCATCTCACTAATCCACATCATAAAAGTTTAAGGATGCGCTCGAGACGTGAGTGCGTCTGCAAGGTCAGCTTAAGGTATTCCCTGTGTTTACCAACTCCCCCCGTTTTCCAGACAATGGCTCTGCTTATCTGACCAGATGAACCACATGTGTGGTGTGCTAATCCCAGGGTCTACTACTATTAGCTTCGAGGTATTTCCTGTTATCTGACGTCCTTGTGTATTCCACCATTAGTCAGCACACAGCCTTATGTGCTGACTCTTAGCTCTTAGAATTGTACAATATAACCATTAGGCTTTCAATGCAAGACATAATACATCTTAAAAGAGTAATATGAACAATACTAAGGCTAATAATTCCACAATATATATACATATACATATATACACACACCCCCGGTCTTCCGTCCGCTTAAAAAGTCAAGGAAAAGGAGACGAGCTCAAGAGGAAAGGTCTGAGAAGAGACAGAGGGCGGGTCCCCCTCAGGCGGAGCTCCTCCCCTCCCCCTCCGTGTCCCCCAAGACACAGGAAAATAGTGTGTTGGTGGGAGACGGGACCCCACCACCACCATTGGTCTATGGGGGCAGGCAGCCTATTTGGACGGGCTGGGAACCGTTGAGGAAGACCAGGGTGGAAGGGAAAGGGGCTCCCCCCATTAATTGACTTATTTTAACTGATTTATTTTAAGTATTTTAGTGGTTTTAACCACCCCCCCTTTTTTTATTTCATGACAGACCATGACAGAGTGGAGGAGAGGTAAGGCTCACTAGAGCGTGGGCTGTGTCCACTCCACAGGAGTTGGGATCCTGTTTGGAGACCACTCCTTCGAGAAGGTAAGCACTTTTATAATTATTCAGAGCAGGGCTTTGGGGGTGGACGCCACCTGCAGAGGCCAAAACATAAGGGTTTTGTGCGTCTACGCTCCAGTAGAACCCTTGTCGCACATTGCTTTTTTAGAAGCATTGGCCCGCTTTTGTATCACAAATAAGCACGTTTTTGTGGCAGGTGATTTTAACATTAACCTGGAAGGGCGCGATGACCCCAGTGCGAAACACTTTAAAAAGCTGGTCGCCGGCTTCAGCCTTACTGACGGTTTTAAGCTTTGCAACCCCGGTAATCCGGGCCACACCTGGCATAATAATAGAGGGGCATATAGCCGCATAGATTATATCTTGGTGTCACCCTCCATTAAAGTTAGGTTATAGTTAAGTATAGTTACCTCCTTGTCTCCACGGTGGTACTCTGACCACATGATGGTAGAGGCCACAGTTTCCATTGATGCACCCTCCTTTGGGAGGGGGTATTGGAAGCTGAACGTGGAGATCTTGGAGGAGAGAGTGTATCATACTCTCTTTAGAGACCGCTTTGTGGCCTGGCAAGGCTGCAAGAGTGACTTTGCTTCTCCGGCTGCGTGGTGGGAGCACATAAAAGAGAGGATATGTGCTCTCATGATCCACTATTGCAGCCGACACAAAGCTGAAAAGCTTAAGCGTGTGCGGGATCTGGAGAAGCAAATGCAAAAGTTCTATGATAATTATAATAATGGAGGGGCACTCGACCTTGATCGAGTGCAGGCCCTTAGAGCTGAGCTCAGGGCGCTGCATGAGCGGTCGGCGGCAGATAGCCTCTTTAATGCCAGGTTGCAGATGGCAAAAGAAAACGAAACCTGTTCTGCCTTCTTTTTTCAAAGGGTCAGGCAGGCCCGAGAGGAGAAATGTTTTACACCTCTCACAGACTCGGAAGGTAGGACCTGTTCGAACCCAGCCCGGATGCTGGGGATTGCACAAGGGTTTTATTCAAATCTTTTTAGCAAAAGGGTCATTCATTAGTTCTTCAAAGTCCATCTACTCAACACTCTCTGTTCACTCACTAGTACATTTCCCTCTCTATCCTTTATCAGCCTAACCTGCTGTACATCCTTTCCAGCTCTATCTCTCTGTTTAGCCAAACGATACAAGTCCTTTACTCCTTCTTTACTGTCCAGCCTCTCATACAGCTCATCATAGGCCTGAGCCTTTGCCTTTGCCACCATTCTTTTCGCTATGTGACTAGCCTCACACTACTCCTGCCTACTTCCTTCATCTCTCTGGTTATCCCACTTTTTCTTAGCTGCCTTCTTCTTCTGAATACTCTCCTGGACTTCCTCATTCCACCACCAACTTTCCTTGTCTTCTTTCCTCTGACCAGACAAAACACCCAACACATTCTTGCCAGTTTTTCTCACCACCTTAGCTGTAGTTTCCCAGTCCTCAGGTAGCTCCTCACTGCCCCCAAGGGCCTGTTGCAATTTTTCCCCGAACTGCCTGCAGCCATCCTCCTCCTTCAGCTTCCATCATCTAATCTTGGTTCTGTCTTCACTCTCTTCCTCTTCTTTGTTTCTAATCTCATTCTACAGACAAGCTGCCTTGCTACACTTTCCCCTGGTACCACTTTACAATCTCCAATCTCCTTTAGGTGGCATCTCCTGCTAAGGATATAATCCACCTGTGTGCACCTCCCTCCAATCTTGTATGTCACCCTGTGTTCTTCCCTCTTCTGAAAATATGTGTTCACCACAGCCATTTCCATTCTCTTTGCAAAACCTACAACCATCTGAACTTCCGCATTTCTGTCTTTCACACCATACATACCCAGCACCTCTTCATCCCCTCTGTTCCCTTCACCAACATGTCCATTGAAGTCTGCACCAATCACTAATCTCTCCTCTCTAGGGACACCATCTACCACTTCATCCATCTTACTCCAAAATTCCTCTTTCTCCTTTAACTGACAACCAACCTGTGGTGCATATGAACTGAAAAACATTCAAAATTACACCATCAACCTCCAACTTCAGGCTCATGATCCTGTCTGACACTCTCTTTACATCCAGAACACTTTTCCCAAGCTGTTCATTTCGGATTATCCCTACTCCATTTCTCTTCCTCTCTACACCATGATAGAACAGTTTGAATCCACCTCCAATGTTCCTGGCCTTGCTTCCTTTCCATCTGGTCTCCTGGACACACAGAATATCTACCTTCTTTCCATCATGTCTGCAAGCTCTCTGCCTTTACCAGTCATTGTCCCTATGTTCAGAATCCCTACTCTAACCTCCACACTCCTGCCTTTCCTTCTCTCTCGCTGCCTTCTAACCTGCCTTCCTCCTCTCCTCTTTGATGGTCTTCGACCTACAGTAGTCCAATTTCCACCGGCACCCTGCTGGTCAACAGCACCGGAGGCAGTCGACCGATCCGGTATGGCAATCATATTTGTGATCCGCATGATAGTTTTGGCACAAGTTTTATGCCGGATGCCCTTCCTGACGCAACCCTCACCATTTATCCGGGCTTGGGACCGGCACCAGAAGTACACAAAGTACACCCCTAATGGCTGGTTTTTATTCAGCATTGAATATATTCAGTATATTCAGTATTACTGCTAACGTTAGTTACCCTACTCTATTTCTTTTAAATGGTTTTATATTATACCCACTATGGCACAATTTCTGTCGATAACCATTCTGTCTTGTGTTAAACAGGTTGAATTTCACAATACTGAATAACTTATTTGAGCATTAAAGATGTTGAGGCGACCCTGTCTCGCTGAGGGTGCAAAACAGAGATGGCTTTATTTAATACAAGGCTTTGTTTAACCCCTCAGATTTCTCTGGTATACCTGCATAAAAACTATATATAACTATATATATATACTATAAACTATATATAACTATATATGTTGTTGTAGTGGTGTTGTGGAAAAAACAGCATGCTTCTAATTCAAAAATAAAACTTCATTTACGACAAAACAGAAAGCAAACACCAAGAACGGCAGGGAAGGGTACAATCTTTTATTACAGATTATGGCTTTGCAAATGAGAGCTTTGACCTGAGTTGCCCGGGACCGCAACTAAAAAACAGGGGAAAAAATGCCCTTTTACGCTGCTTTGGACATTTTACACCTGAACTGTCTTACGGCAGCATGCAACTCTGACTATACTGGATTCCTGTTTATCTGTAACAATTTTGTCAACTTGTACATACACTCTGTTTCTTCAGGTAGCCTTGGCCTTCTGTGACAAACACCTTTGTTTTTCTTCTAAAAGTGCCACGTCTTCCCTTATTAGCCATTTAAAATGAATAGTGTACCATTACGTTAAATAATAATCACTGGCCTTGAGATATTACATTTGACTAACAGTATCTGTAAGTTAAAACTCACTTTAAGGCGCTGTGTTCATGATTACACCACATCAGTTCACTTATTCTTTTTTTCACTGATCGAGAGTTCATGGTTCATGGTCATGATGGTAATGATCAGCCTTTCCCAGGTCTGGGAGAAACCTATGTAGCACTCCAGGACAAGGCCCAAGCCTGTACAGAGAGGTCTTGCCTGCACAGTGTAATTAACTGTCAGCCATTATTGTGGTTACAACCGGTGTGTTTCTCTTCCTCAAGACATTTTTAGCAGTATAACGCGACAAAAATAGCATTTATAATCGAAACTGCACTCCAGGATTACCACGTGCTCATATAATGTAGGTAGGAGGTGCGGCAGCAGCAGAGGGACATAGTCTGCAGTGATGTCACGGCAAGAAAAGAATAGCTCCCTAAAAATAATTGTAACCTTTTTTATAAAAATATAAATAACTTTTTACAATAGTTCTGAACCCTTTTTACAAAAATGGAGTCATTTCGGAGAAACCCAATATTTTATCAACTGTTTCATTTCAACTCCGTTACACAAGCGCGCAGGAAGGGAGGTTTCAGTCAGCCGCTCAGACACAGCTTTATAATGTTAAGGATTTGTGTACTTTGATAGGCAACGTTCATCTCTCTCTCTCTCTCCTTTCTAACTCATATCGCTGTGAATTCGCCCGCAACTATAGTTTATTTAAATATGTTAGTCGCTTATCGAGGCCTCGTGTTATCAGTCCTCTCCGTTTCTCTGCGTCTCTGTGACTCGGCGATATTTTCTCCCTGCAGTACCACGTTTGGCCGCTGAGAGGTCCACTTGCACAAAACGGACCATTTAAAATCGCCCTTCAGCTTATTTAGTCAGATATATGTTGACTCTGTGGACTGAAGGTTTTTCTTGTGTAAACGTGACTTTATAAAAACCGAGCTTTAAGCTCTGTGAGCGCAAAACTGGGTTTCCTCGTTTCTGATTGGCCAGCTGGTGAGCTGATTAACATACGCGCTGTCATCAAGGTGTTGACGTAGATACACGTTTAAAGTGCCTTTTCTGCCTCTCTGAGTTTGAAACAAGCGGCTTGACTTGACTTTTGTTCCGTGCTGTGAGGAGTCGATGGCAGACAGCAGCTCTGCTCACCATCCTCGTCTTATATTTTTGGAAGAATGACCCGTCTGATGCGCGAGTTTACTGTTATCGCTTCTCGGCCTTTTGGCTAAGATCAAGTGTAGTATCTGTTCTTATCAGCCTTATCAGATCTTACCATTTTAACTACAAATGTCAGAGGGCTGCAGAAGGCGACGAAAAGGACAGCTGTGTTTCGAGATCTGGCGTCCACTTCAGCCTCAATCTGCTGCCTGCAGGAGGTTCACCTGCGGGACCAGCGGGACGAGGCCCTCTTCTCTCAGGAGTGGAGGAGAGGTAAGGCGTACTGGAGCGTAGGCGGCGTCCACTCCACAGGAGTCGGGATCCTTTTTGGAGACCGCTCCTTTGAGAAGGTAAGCCCATTTACTATCGTTCAGGGCAGGGCTTTGGGGGTGGACGCCACTTGGAGAGGCCAGAACCTGAGGGTCTTGTGCGTCTACGCTCCAGTAGACCCCTCGTCCCGCATAGCTTTTTTAGAAGCACTGGCCCCCTTTTGTTTTACAAATAGGCACGTTGTCGTGGCAGGTGATTTTAATATTAACCTGGAAGGGCGCGATGACGTCAGCGTGAAACACTTTAAAAAGCTGGTCGCCGGCTTCAGCCTTGTTGACGGTTTTAAGTTTTGCAACCCCGGAAATCCGGGCCATACCTGGCATAATAGTAGAGGGGCATCTAGCCGCATAGATTACATCTTGGTGGCGCCCCCCATTACAGTTAGGACGGCTTCCTTGTCTCCACGGTGGTACTCTGACCATATGATGGTAGAGGCCACAGTTTCCATAGATGCACCCTCCTTCGGGAGGGGGTACTGGAAGCTGAACGTGGGGATTTTGGAAGAGATTGAATACCAGAGTCTCTTCAGAGATCACTTTGCGGCCTGGTTGGACTGCAAGAGTGACTTTGCTTCTCCGGCTGCGTGGTGGGAGCACGTAAAAGAGAGGATTCGTGCTCTTACGATTCACTACTGCAGCCAACGCAAAGCTGCAAAGCTTAAGCGCGTGCGGGATTTGGAGAAGCAACTGAAGACGTCCTATGCTGATTATAATAATGGGGGGGTTTTCGACCTCGACCGGGCACAGGCCCTTAGAGCGGAGCTCAGGGCACTGCATGAACGGTCGGCGGCAGATAGCCTCTTTAATGCCAGGTTACAGATGGCGGAAGAAAATGAGACTTGTTCTGCCTTCTTTTTTCAAAGGGTTCGGCAGGCCCGAGAGGAGAGATGTTTCACATCTCTCATAGACTCGGAAGGTAGGACCTGTTCGGACCCGGCTCGGATGATGGAGATTGCATATAGTTTTTATTCCAACCTTTTTAGCAACAGGGGCACAGATCGAGAAGTAGGGGAGCATTTTTTGTCTTTCCTGGAGATTAGCCTTCCGAGCGCTGCTCGGGACAGCCTAGAAACCCCCTTTAGTCTGGGAGAATTGACCGAGGTACTTGGCAAGATGAACCGGCGTAAGGTCCCGGGCCTAGATGGACTACCAGTGGAATTTTATTCCACATTCTGGGATGTCCTCGGCCCGGAGATAGTGGAGGTAGCCGAGGATGTGCACCGGCAGGGCAGGTTAACAGAGAGCATGCGGTCGGGGGCTCTCTCTTTGTTATATAAAAAGGGCGATCCTAAGGATCTCGCCAATTGGAGACCCCTGACCATGCTGTGCGTTGATCTTAAGATCTTCGCCAAGGCCCTGACAGAGCGCTTGAAGAAGACCATGTCACTCCTGGTTCACAGCGACCAGACGTGCGGGGTCCCTGGGAGGTCGGCAACCTGGAACCTCCACTTGATCAGGGATGCCATCTCCTGGGCCGGGGACAGGAATGTCCCTCTGGCGCTGGTGAGTTTAGACCAGGAGAAGGCGTTTGACCGAGTAGACCACAGCTTCTTAGAGAGGGTGCTGACGACATTGGGGTTTGGGCCCAATTTCTTAAGATGGCTTAAGACATTTTATACTGAGGTTGGGAGCCGTGTCTCCATCAACGGCCACCTCAGCGATTTGGTGCCGCAAGAGAGTGGAGTGCGGCAGGGGTGTCCTCTCTCTCCCCTACTCTACGCGCTCTATATAGAGCCTCTAGCGGCAGCCATCAGAGCCCACCCAGGAATAGATGGTCTCCCCATCCCTGGAGGCGGTGGTAAAGTAGTCAAACTGGCCCAGTACGCGGACGATACTACATTGTTTGTCCGCTCGGACCAGTCACTCAGGCTCGCCTTGGACATGGTCCAAGCGTTCGGTAAAGCTTCCGGTGCGGCATTGAATCTCGGCAAGTCGGTTGTCAAGTACTTTGGCCGATGGACGGATCGGAAGGATGCCGCTGGGGGGCTTGCCCTCAGCGACGGTCCCCTGAAGATCTTGGGGGTTTCCTTCATGCAGGAAGGGGCTGCCCGAGCAAACTGGGAACAAAGGTTGGACATAGCCAGGCGGAAGATGGGGCTGTGGAAATCCAGGTCCCTGTCCTTCCTAGGCAAGGTACTAGTATTGAAGGCAGATATCCTTCCCTCGCTGCTTTACCTGGCCCATGTTTACCCCATGCCCCGTAGTATGAGGAGGGGCCTAACTAGAGATGTTTTTAATCTCATGTGGGGGGGCAGGTATGAGTATGTAAAGAGGGAAGTGATGTACCTGGGAAAGGACAGAGGGGGGAGGGATGTACCAGACATCCCTCTCAAGTTGGACTGCCTGTTTTTCGCACAGCACTGCGCACGCCTGGCCGCTCCCCTTGAGCACCCCCATCAGTACTTTGTACGGTTGTGGCTGTCTTGGCCATTGCGATTAATCGTAAGTACGTGGTCCAACTCTGGCCCCAAGGCCGAGACCTTGCCGGATTATTATCAGCACTTGGTAAGATGGAGCAAGCTGCTACCGGCAGGTCTGCGGCCCGAGGCCTTCGTCAGGCACCGAATTTTATATAAAGAGGTGCTAAATGGACGGGGCTATCGCGCTGTTGTGGGCCTAGAGGAAGACACGTGGTCAAGGGTTCAGCCTAAAGGGTTGGACAACCGGCTGCAGGACCTGAACTGGCAATGCGTCCATGGCAAGTTGCCAGTCAGGGAGGTCCTGTACAGGCGCGGGCTCACCAGGCACCCTCGCTGCCCCAGACCCGCATGTGCTAAAGACGAGAGTCTACGGCACGTGTTTTGGGAATGTGGGTATGCGAGGGCGACTTGGAGTAAGGTGAACGGCCTGTGCAGGGCCTTAGACCCGCAGTTTGTATTGACCTATGAAAAGGTCATGAGGGGGTGGTCCCACGACACCAGGTTTCCCTTCTTGTCCCGGATGTGGTTGCTGGTCAGCGTGACGAAGCGCGAGCTTTGGAACGCTCGGACCAGCCTCATCCAAAAGGGGACAATCCTGGATATAGTGGGAATCTACAAAAAGATCTGTGCAGACCTGCGTTTCCGGATGGAGCATGACGTCATCCGGTGGGGGTATCATGCAGCGAAGGAAAGGTGGAGGGACCTTTTTGAGCTGTAAGACCCCCTAGACAGAGTTTTTTGACGCGGCTCCATCCAGGGGTTCCGTGAACCCCTTTTTTGAATTTTAATATTTTATGGTAATTTCTGTCATTTTTATATAAGGGGTTTTAAACCTTTTTTAGCCCAAGCACAGCCTAGAATTTAGGACAGGTTTTAACTTAGTTCTTTTAATTTTTTTTTTTTTTTTTTTTTTTTTTTTTTTTTTTTTTTTTTTTTTTTTTTCTTTTTTTTTTTTTTTTTTTTTTTTCCAACTATCAGCATTATTATTATCATTATCTTCCTTTTTCTTTTATTGAGTTATTGATTTATTTATTTATTTTTTAAAGCGGAAAAAAAAAAAAACAAGCAATTTTTCCTCTATTTAATCTTTTTTTTTTTTTTTTTTTTTTTTTTTTTTTTTTTTTAAAGGGAAAAAAAAACAAGCAATTTTTCCTTTATTTATTTGTTTTGAATTTAGTCCTTTGTTTTTTCCATTTGACTGGTCTTAGAGGAGTGATTTTTAGACTATTTTATTTTATTTTATTCAAAATTTGCGTGGTTTTAAATGGTTTTAAATGTTTTTTCTTTTTAAAAATGTTTGTTTTTAAAAAAAAAAAAATCTGTTCTTATCAGCGCTGTGCTTGGCTAGCTTTTAGGAAGGAGTTCCTGAGGTGAACGCAGGTGCAGCAGCAGGTGGCTTGACCGCCGCTGCCGCAGGTGATCCTCTGGGCTCCTTTTTAGGGTTTTATTTTCTTTTTTACTGGTTTTTCTTTTATTTTATATTATTTAGTTTTAGACTCCCCAGCCTCTTGGACCAAGGAGACGGATTCCCGGTGGACGGACCTGTGGACCTGCCTTCAGAGATGTCATCCATCGCCTCCGGAAGCCTTGCCATGGGGCAGGAACCTCGGGGCCCTCCCGGACCCCACGGAGCCGTACCTCGGACGGTACGGTTCCAGTGGAAGACCATCCAGGAAGGGGATACATTCCCGGAGCGGATCCCCTTCATCCGGGAGGTTGTCTTTGGGGCGCTGGGCCTGAGTCTTCAAGATTTGGTGTGTGCCCAGCGCAACAACGCCCAGAGGTTCTTCGATGTCACCATGGCATCGGAGGAGGCCTATGGGCAGGTCCTCGGGAGAGGGGTGGATTTGAAGGACCATCCGCTGGGCAGGGGATTCGACTTGCACCCCTTGGGGCACACCGGCAGGCGGATGGTCACCATCCACCTCTTCAACCCCTTCGTTACCGCCGATGCCATCAGAACTTTTCTTCGGCGGTACGGGGAGGTCCAGCCGGGAGAGAGGATGGTCAGAGATGAGCTGGGGGTATGGAACGGGCGCCGCCAATACATGGTGGATTTCAGGGAGGATGGGAAGGGGGGCTTGACGCACCCCCCGGCCTATTTCTCCCTGAACGGGAACAGAGGTTACCTGTTTTACAGGGGTCAGCCCGCCTTCTGCAGGGGGTGCCTGCAGCACGGCCATGAGGTCAGCGGGTGCAGGGACCTGAAATGCAAGAACTGCCTGGGGCAGGGCCACCTGGCCAAAGACTGCCGAGATCCCCGCCGGTGTAAGAACTGTGGCGGGGAGGGACATTGGGCCCACTCCTGCCCGAGGCATAAGGTAACTTATGCCACGGTGTTGGCAGGGGCAGGAGGAGGGCCTGCCGACTCTCGGACGGTCGGGGAGGAAGGATCAGCTGGGGACAGGGCGGAGGACAACTTGGATGTGGGAGCCTTGGTCGCCGCCACCTCCTCCCCAGTGGGGGCCGGAAGCCCAGCCCCGGGCCCGCACCCGATGACGGCCAAGGAGGCACCCCCCGTCTCTCGTCCAACCAAGAAAGCTAGGAAGAGGAGAAGGCTACAGGAGGACGAGGCGGAAAAGCGACAGAGGGCGGGCTCCCCTGGGCCGGCGCCCGAGGGAGCCCCCATATTCCCTTCGGAGCCCCCTAAGACAGAGGAGACTAGTGTGCTGGTGGGGGACGGGACGCCACCACCGCCACTAGTGTACGGGGGAAAGGAGGCCCCCCCCAACGAGGCAGCGTATCTGGACTGCACGGACACTGTTGGGGGTGACCGGGAAGGAAGGGAAAGGGGCTCCCCCCTTTTAATTGAGTTTTAATGTCATTTTTAATTTGTTTTAGTGTAGGTATTTTTAATGGTTTTAACCCCCCCTTTTTTCTTATTTCATGACAGATCTCACCATTTTAACTACAAATGTCAGAGGGCTGCAGAAGGCGACGAAAAGGACAGCTGTGTTTCGAGATCTGGCGTCCACTTCAGCCTCAATCTGCTGCCTGCAGGAGGTTCACCTGCGGGACCAGCGGGACGAGGCCCTCTTCTCTCAGGAGTGGAGGAGAGGTAAGGCGTACTGGAGCGTAGGCGGCGTCCACTCCACAGGAGTCGGGATCCTTTTTGGAGACCGCTCCTTTGAGAAGGTAAGCCCATTTACTATCGTTCAGGGCAGGGCTTTGGGGGTGGACGCCACTTGGAGAGGCCAGAACCTGAGGGTCTTGTGCGTCTACGCTCCAGTAGACCCCTCGTCCCGCATAGCTTTTTTAGAAGCACTGGCCCCCTTTTGTTTTACAAATAGGCACGTTGTCGTGGCAGGTGATTTTAATATTAACCTGGAAGGGCGCGATGACGTCAGCGTGAAACACTTTAAAAAGCTGGTCGCCGGCTTCAGCCTTGTTGACGGTTTTAAGTTTTGCAACCCCGGAAATCCGGGCCATACCTGGCATAATAGTAGAGGGGCATCTAGCCGCATAGATTACATCTTGGTGGCGCCCCCCATTACAGTTAGGACGGCTTCCTTGTCTCCACGGTGGTACTCTGACCATATGATGGTAGAGGCCACAGTTTCCATAGATGCACCCTCCTTCGGGAGGGGGTACTGGAAGCTGAACGTGGGGATTTTGGAAGAGATTGAATACCAGAGTCTCTTCAGAGATCACTTTGCGGCCTGGTTAGACTGCAAGAGTGACTTTGCTTCTCCGGCTGCGTGGTGGGAGCACGTAAAAGAGAGGATTCGTGCTCTTACGATTCACTACTGCAGCCAACGCAAAGCTGCAAAGCTTAAGCGCGTGCGGGATTTGGAGAAGCAACTGAAGACGTCCTATGCTGATTATAATAATGGGGGGGTTTTCGACCTCGACCGGGCACAGGCCCTTAGAGCGGAGCTCAGGGCACTGCATGAACGGTCGGCGGCAGATAGCCTCTTTAATGCCAGGTTGCAGATGGCAGAAGAAAACGAGACTTGTTCTGCCTTCTTTTTTCAAAGGGTTCGGCAGGCCCGAGAGGAGAGATGTTTCACGTCTCTCATAGACTCGGAAGGTAGGACCTGTTCGGACCCGGCTCGGATGATGGAGATTGCATATAGTTTTTATTCCAATCTTTTTAGCAACAGGGGCACAGATCGAGAAGTAGGGGAGCATTTTTTGTCTTTCCTGGAGATTAGCCTTCCGAGCGCTGCTCGGGACAGCCTAGAAACCCCCTTTAGTCTGGGCGAATTGACCGAGGTACTTGGCAGGATGAACCGGCGTAAGGTCCCGGGCCTGGATGGACTACCAGTGGAATTTTATTCCACATTCTGGGATGTCCTCGGCCCGGAGATAGTGGAGGTAGCCGAGGATGTGCACCGGCAGGGCAGGTTAACAGAGAGCATGCGGTCGGGGGCTCTCTCTTTGTTATATAAAAAGGGCGATCCTAAGGATCTCGCCAATTGGAGACCCCTGACCATGCTGTGCGTTGATCTTAAGATCTTCGCCAAGGCCCTGACAGAGCGCTTGAAGAAGACCATGTCACTCCTGGTTCACAGCGACCAGACGTGCGGGGTCCCTGGGAGGTCGGCAACCTGGAACCTCCACTTGATCAGGGATGCCATCTCCTGGGCCGGGGACAGGAATGTCCCTCTGGCGCTGGTGAGTTTAGACCAGGAGAAGGCGTTTGACCGAGTAGACCACAGCTTCTTAGAGAGGGTGCTGACGACATTGGGGTTTGGGCCCAATTTCTTAAGATGGCTTAAGACATTTTATACTGAGGTTGGGAGCCGTGTCTCCATCAACGGCCACCTCAGCGATTTGGTGCCGCAAGAGAGTGGAGTGCGGCAGGGGTGTCCTCTCTCTCCCCTACTCTACGCGCTCTATATAGAGCCTCTAGCGGCAGCCATCAGAGCCCACCCAGGAATAGATGGTCTCCCCATCCCTGGAGGCGGTGGTAAAGTAGTCAAACTGGCCCAGTACGCGGACGATACTACATTGTTTGTCCGCTCGGACCAGTCACTCAGGCTCGCCTTGGACATGGTCCAAGCGTTCGGTAAAGCTTCCGGTGCGGCATTGAATCTCGGCAAGTCGGTTGTCAAGTACTTTGGCCGATGGACGGATCGGAAGGATGCCGCTGGGGGGCTTGCCCTCAGCGACGGTCCCCTGAAGATCTTGGGGGTTTCCTTCATGCAGGAAGGGGCTGCCCGAGCAAACTGGGAACAAAGGTTGGACATAGCCAGGCGGAAGATGGGGCTGTGGAAATCCAGGTCCCTGTCCTTCCTAGGCAAGGTACTAGTATTGAAGGCAGATATCCTTCCCTCGCTGCTTTACCTGGCCCATGTTTACCCCATGCCCCGTAGTATGAGGAGGGGCCTAACTAGAGATGTTTTTAATCTCATGTGGGGGGGCAGGTATGAGTATGTAAAGAGGGAAGTGATGTACCTGGGAAAGGACAGAGGGGGGAGGGATGTACCAGACATCCCTCTCAAGTTGGATTGCCTGTTTTTCGCACAGCACTGCGCACGCCTGGCCGCTCCCCTTGAGCACCCCCATCAGTACTTTGTACGGTTGTGGCTGTCTTGGCCATTGCGATTAATCGTAAGTACGTGGTCCAACTCTGGCCCCAAGGCCGAGACCTTGCCGGATCACTATCAGCACTTGGTAAGATGGAGCAAGCTGCTACCGGCAGGTCTGCGGCCCGAGGCCTTCGTCAGGCACCGAATTTTATATAAAGAGGTGCTAAATGGACGGGGCTATCGCGCTGTTGTGGGCCTAGAGGAAGACACGTGGTCAAGGGTTCAGCCTAAAGGGTTGGACAACCGGCTGCAGGACCTGAACTGGCAATGCGTCCATGGCAAGTTGCCAGTCAGGGAGGTCCTGTACAGGCGCGGGCTCACCAGGCACCCTCGCTGCCCCAGACCCGCATGTGCTAAAGACGAGAGTCTACGGCACGTGTTTTGGGAATGCGGGTATGCGAGGGCGACTTGGAGTAAGGTGAACGGCCTGTGCAGGGCCTTAGACCCGCAGTTTGTATTGACCTATGAAAAGGTCATGAGGGGGTGGTCCCACGACACCAGGTTTCCCTTCTTGTCCCGGATGTGGTTGCTGGTCAGCGTGACGAAGCGCGAGCTTTGGAACGCTCGGACCAGCCTCATCCAAAAGGGGACAATCCTGGATATAGTGGGAATCTACAAAAAGATCTGTGCAGACCTGCGTTTCCGGATGGAGCATGACGTCATCCGGTGGGGGTATCATGCAGCGAAGGAAAGGTGGAGGGACCTTTTTGAGCTGTAAGACCCCCTAGACAGAGTTTTTTGACGCGGCTCCATCCAGGGGTTCCGTGAACCCCTTTTTTGAATTTTAATATTTTATGGTAATTTCTGTCATTTTTATATAAGGGGTTTTAAACCTTTTTTAGCCCAAGCACAGCTTAGAATTTAGGACAGGTTTTAACTTAGTTCTTTTAATTTTTTTTTTTTTTTTTTTTTTTTTTTCCAACTATCAGCATTATTATTATCATTATCTTCCTTTTTTTTTTATTGATTTATTGATTTATTTATTTATTTTTTAAAGCGGAAAAAAAAAACAAGCAATTTTTCCTTTATTTATTTGTTTTGAATTTAGTCCTTTGTTTTTTCCATTTGACTGGTCTTAGAGGAGTGATTTTTAGACTATTTTATTTTATTTTATTCAAAATTTGCGTGGTTTTAAATGGTTTTAAATGTTTTTTCTTTTTAAAAATGTTTGTTTTTAAAATTAAAATAAAATTGTTTTAAACCTGGAGATGATGAAAAGGTATGCGTCACAGCAAAATTGTAAATCCTTTTTCTGATCCAGACGAGAAAAAAAAAAAAAAAAAAAAAAAAAAAAAAAAAAAAAATCTGTTCTTATCAGTTTAATATCTGATACGTCCCCTACCCGGGGACCATATATTAAATTGATTTTTGGAGCAGGGAGATGGAATAGGGGCTTGCTCCGTCCACTCCACGCATCGACCCGGTATTGCAGTACCTCCGGGAGCGGTGCACCCCCTTTTGGCTGGTCTAAAAGAAGAGAAAGTAGGTGGAGAGCTGGGACGTGTAGAGCTCACGGCGCCTCTTGTGGTGTAAGGTGTGATCGAGGCTGCGTTGAATCTGCTGACGCGAACCAAGAAGCCACCTTTCCCTGTTCTTTGAACAAACACCAGGCTTTTTAAGTCTTTTGCTGTAAATGTTGTGCTTATAAACGAGGATTTTCTCCCCCAAAAACGCGGAAACGAAACCAGTTTTTCGGCCTGCTCTCATCGGCTTTATTCTCCAAACAGGTGTTGAGCTGTTACTGAAACAGTCTGCACTGCAGTGGGTTTTACCTGTAGCCGCACAACAGCTACAACAGCGGCTCCATCAGAGGTTTAGGTTTAGGAGGACCCTGGCCTCTTCCTATTTCCCCCGTTATATCAAATACATGACTGCAGAACGCCCGGTGTCCGCGAGCTCCTGAGGCGTCAGTATAAACTCATATAACTCGAGTTCAAAAGCTGTTAAAATATGTGTTAAAATGTTTCATGCTGTTCTTTTACATTAAAAATGTTTAGGAATTTATAAACGGACCTCGCTGGAACTTTTGTTCGGCTGGTGCAGCTGGCTGCTCTTCTGTGGTGAACAGAGCTGGCAGCAAAGCTGATGTTTACCAGCTACTCTCTCCTGGTTATCAGTGCCGTTTACTATTGAGAAATTGGCATTAGATTAACGCCTTTATGTTTATTGAATAGTGGATGTAAAATCGTGCACCTCTTAAAACGGAGGCTGTCAGTACCGACAGGCTGGTCAGTGTGTCTGTTGTGTTTTCTGAAGTGTCTGAGTCTGTGTTGAATCTGCTGATGCAAATAAAAAGGGAGTGAAGCCTCAGTTCTCTGAACAAACACGTGGTTTTCCTGGGTCTTTTGTAAATGTTGTCCATATAAAGAATGTATGAAAAAAACTACTGTTCCTTGGCTTTTGGCAGGAAGAGTAAATGTGCTTATAAACAAGGAGTTTTTTTTATTACTTGGGGAAATGCGCACACTCTCTCGATGCAGAATATCATTTCAACATTGAGTGTGTTTACGTGCACTTAATAATCCGACAACTTCAGAAAAGATTTTGTCAGTAATTCGATTAACATGTTTACCCGCACTTAACTAATCAGATACGGGGGAAACACTTGGTTTACGTCAGTCGGGCAGTAATCAGATTTATGCTCTGTAACCCAGCAATAGAAGACATGACAAACCATTTAAACTCAAACTTCATGCTGCGACCTTCTTTATTTTTTTAACACAGTGCCACAGTACTTGAAAATACACAATATTTCCAAAAGTATTCACTCGTCTGCCTTCACATCCATATAAACTTGAGTGACATCCCATTCTTAATCCATAGGATTTCATATGATGTTGTCCCACCCTTTGCAGTTACAACAGAATCAACTCTTCTAGGAAGGCTTTCCGCAAGGGTTAGGAGTGTGTTTATGGGAATTTTTGACCATTCTTCCAGAAGCGCATTTGTGAAGTTAGACACTGATGTTGGATGAGAAGGCCTGGCTCGCAGTCTTCGCTCTAATTCATCTCAAAGGTGTTCTGTTGGGTTGAGGTCAGGACTTTGTGCAGGCCAGTCAAGGTCTTCCACACCAAACTCGCTCATCCATGCCTTTATAGAGCTTGCTTTGTGCACTGGTGCACAGTCATGTTGGAACAGGGAGGCACCATCCCCAAACTGTTCCCACAAGGTCGGGAGCATGAAATTGTCCAAAAATCTCTTGGTCTGCTGAAACATTATGAGTTCCTTTCACTGAAACTAAGGGGCTGAGCCCAACTCCTGAAAAAAAAAACCTTTTTACACCTTTACACCACTGCATTCATCGCTTTGCATTGCGCTTGGTGATGTAAGGCTTGGATGCAGCTGCTGGCCAATGGAGACCCATTGAAGGTCTCTATGCTGTTCTTGAGCTAACCTGAAGGCCACATGAAGCTTGGAGGTCTGTAGCGATGGACTCTGCAGAAAGTGGGCGACCTCTGCGCACTATGTACCTCAGCATCTGCTGACCCCGCTCTGTCATTTTACATGGCCGACCACTTTGTGGCCGAGTTCCTGTCATTCCCAGTTGCTTCCACTTTGTTATAATACCACTGACAGTTGACTGTGGAATATTTAGTAGCAAGGACATTTCATGACTGGACTTGTTGTTACAGGTGGCATCCTATCACGGTACCACACTGGAATTCACTGAGCTCCTGAGAGCGACCCATTCTTTCACTAATGTTTGTAGAAGCAGTCTGCAGGCCTAGGTGCTTGGTTTTATACACCTGTGGCCATGGAAGTGATTGGAACACCTGAATTCAATGATTTGGATGGGTGACTGAATACTTTTGGCAATATAGCGTATGACCATAGGTCCGCTAGAAGATAAGGAAAATTTAAATCCTTGATTTTGTCAAGAATGCAGTCAGTTTCAGCGTTGCCCCAAAAGTGTTTTGCTGCCATGTGTGCATTTTTGCACACATGCAGACTGAGAAATCTGAATTTACATGCACTGAGAAGTCTGATTACTGAGCTAAAAATTCAGCCCTCTTTACTGGATTTCTACATCTTAATCCAATCTAAGAAATCAGAATATGTTGTGTACATTATCATTTGAATACTCAGATAAACCTCCCTTACTGTATTACAGGATGGCTCCTTCTCTAGCATAATGCTGTTAATATAGCACAATCTATAGCGTTACGTTAATATTTCTACAAATGTTCATATTCTGTAATATTCTGTATATAATAGCTATTTACTCTACTCAAACCTAAATGGCTATAGAAGTTAATTTCTGCACTTGTACAGATATTCACATATCCCTTTAGCTCCTTTCACACTGGCTCTTTATTACTCTTTTTTTATTGCATTTCCCTCTTATTTAAATACTTGTTAAGAGTCTGTGTGCTTGTCTGGTCTGTTCAGTGTGCTTACATGTCATACATGTGTGACTCACCAAGACGTGTTTTTATAACATACTTGGCGAAATAAAGTGATTCTGATTGTTAAAGGTAACTCATGAAGAGATTATATTACTGTATTAAAATGAGTAATTTTATTTTTTTCTTATTCATTTTATTTTATTTAATTTTTATGACGCTGCAAATGAAACTGGATATCACTCAATAAAACCGTTAGACGTTGTTATCTGTGTGTTGTTCCCGACCTCACAAACCGAGGCTGTCAGTACAGACAGGCTGGTCAGAGGAGAAGCGGAACGCTGCAGACCGGAGCCCTAAAGGGGAGGGAACTGGGGGCGGGAGTCTGTCAATCAGTTTTTGCATCAACCAATGTAATAACTACTCTCGGCCGTCGATCACATTTAGCATCGGCCAACCGCAGATTAGATGGGGCTGTCCGTCATTTTCTGCAATAGCCAATCTGAGGGTCCGGCTGCAGACCTGCACTCGGCCTGACCTGCAGCGCCAGCCTGTTAACGCCGTCGGCGCCGCTCTGACACCACGGGGCTTCTGTTGGTTTTATGAGGGAAAACCAGCGAACCACGAACTGCTGGACAACAAGAGTCACACTGAATGTTTATTAACGCTGTCAGACTAATTATAAAGCAATTTAATGTGGAAACTTTCTAAAGAAATCCACAATAAAACACAATGTCGAGCTCATTCACAGAAAAAAACAAACACTACCGTCACTGCTGAAACTCATGAACGCCACGCTGAAGACGACCAGAACCGTTAGGAATAAAACCTGGTGGTTTTGCTTCATAACGAGAATTGGCTTGATGGTTGCCGTTAGAGACCATTAGGAAACTAACAACTGTACATTCAATCAGTCCCAGATCACCTGTTTAAACGATCTGAATCCCTTACACTGCGATACCTTCCCAGAACACCATCAGCGACTGAAAACCACCAGGAACCGACAGACACTTTTAATGGGTTCTATGACTTTTTTCAACAGGGAGGTATTAAGTGTGCACATATTTCTATGTTGTGTTCGTGTTTTTACCCACAAAGTCAGGACGAGCATGTTCCATCAGTTCACTAAGACTTTTGTGTGTGATGGTCAGCCAGTGTTTGCATGAACTCCGTCCTGCTTTACCTGCCAAAGAGACCTAAGCGTGTACAACAACAGCTGTAATAGTGTCGTTCTTCTTCATCTTTCGGCTGCTCCCTTTAGGGGTCGCCACAGCGGATCATCTGCCTCCATCTTGCCCTATCCATTGCCTCCTCTACTTTTACACCAACCATCTCCATGTCCACCTTCACTACATCCATAAACCTTCTCTAAGGTCTACCTCTTCTCCTTCTACCCAGCAGCTCCATCTCCAACATTCTTTGCCCAATATATCCACTATTCCTCCTCAACACATGTCCAAACCATCTCAACCTGGCCTCTCTGGCTTTATCTCCAAACTGCTCCACCTTCACTGTCCCTCTGATCTGCTCATTTCTAATCTTGTCCATCCTTGTCACTCCCAACGAAAATCTCAGCATCTTCATCTACGCCACCTCCAGCTCAGCCTCCTGTCTTTTAGACAGAGCCACAGTCTCCAAACCATACATCATAGCAGGACGCACTACTGTCTTGTAAACCTTCCCTTTCACTCTTGCTGCTATCCTTCAGTCACACATCAGCCCTGACACCCGTCTTCACCCACTCCATCCTGCCTGCAACCCTCTTCTTCACCTCTTTTCTACACTGTCCATTGCTCTGGATGGTTGACCCAAGATATTTGAAGTCATCCACCTTTACGACCTCTACTCCTTGCATCTTCACCTTTCCACCTGCCTCCCTCTCATTCACACACATGTATTCTGTCTTGTCTCTACTGACCTTCATTCCTCTCCTCTCCAGTGCAAAACTCCACCTCTCCAGATTCTCTTCCACCTGCTCTCTACTCTCACCACAGATTACAATGTCATCTGCAAACATCATGGTCCATGGAGCCTCCTGCCTGACCTCATCTGTCAACCTGTCCATCACCATTGCAAACAAGAAGGGGCTCAAAGCTGATCCCTGATGTAACTCTACCCTCACCACTGTCTCACTATCCTCATACATGTCCTGCACCACCCTAACATACTTTTTAGCTACACCTGACTTCCTCATACAGTACCACAGTTCCTCTCTTGGCACCCTATCATACGCCTTCTCTAGATCCACAAAGACACAATGTAGCTCCTTCTGACCTTCTCTGTACTTCTCTACCAACACTCTCAATGCAAAAATTCCATCTGTGTTACTCTTTCTGGGCATGAAACCAAACTGCTGCTCACTGATCTGGACCTCTCACCTTAGCCTTGCTTCAACAACTCTTTCCCATACCTTCATGGTGTGGCTCATCAACTTTATACCTCTCAACAGCTGTAATAGTGTATTGATCTGAAATAAGACATTCGGTGGTGTTTAACGCACCTTCAAACTATCTTCCCCCTTCCGCGTGCCTGAGCGGTGTGTGACGCCTTTTTGCACTTTCCTTCCAACCATTGGCTGATGCACAAAATCAGAGACAGGTCATTCCCGCTTGTGATTGGCCAATGCAAGTTTTGATGGACAGCTCATCTGTTATATGATTGGCCGATGCAAATGTGTGCCCGCCCCTTCGCTCCGCCCACTGGTTCTCCGGGCTGCAGACACACACACACAGCCGGGTCAGAGCGCCTCTCGTGTTGAATCTGCTGACGGGAAACAAACGGAGACAACGCTTGTAAATGTTGTGCTTATCAACAAAACTTAGTTTGACAGAAAAAAACACCGTTTTTAGCAGGATGGGTAAAACAAAAAGCTTTTGTTAAGAACGATGTTTAAAGAACTCGGGATAACTTAAATACGTCACCCCCGCCGTCTCATTTTAAAATACTTAAACCCACCCTGGACGCATTTCCCCCCTAAAGCAGAGCGACTGCGTGTTCTGCGGCTTAGTGTTTCACATCATGCCGCTGCGCCTCCAGTGAAGCTGTGTCCCGCGCGTTTTAGCAGTTTGTTAAATATTCAGCGCGCGGTGCATCATGGGAAGCGCCATACTGTGCTTTTCTTACAGGAACATCACACAAACTCGGGCACGGACGTTGTGGTGAGAGCAGCTCGGTGTTTGTAGCGTTTCTGTCCAGGTTTTATTCCGCTGGTGAAATTAGCGGAGTGGTCACCGTCTCCGTGTGTCGTGCTGTCAGTGGTGGCTTCGCTCCCCGAGGCGAGCGCAACTCATACTTACCTGGCAGGGGAGACACCATGATCAAGAAGGTGGTTCACCCAGGGCGAGGCTCAGCCATTGCACACTAGGCTGTACTGACCTCTGCGAATTCCCCAAATGTGGGAATCTCGACTGCATAATTTGTGGTAGTGGGGGACTGCGTCCGCGCTCTCCCCTGATTAGCGGGTGAAAGAAAGACTTAAGATAACAAAGGGTAACATTGATTGGGAGTCTACGCTGACCGTAGACAGCTGCGCGTTCTCAATGGGAGTCTACGCTGACTGTAGACAGCTGCGCGTTCTCAATGGGAGTCTACGCTGACTGTAGACAGCTGCGCGTTCTGAATGTGAGTCTACGCTGACCGTAGACAGCTGCGCGTTCTGAATGTGAGTCTACGCTGACCGTAGACAGCTGCGCGTACTCAATGGGTGTCTACGCTGACTGTAGACAGCTGCGCGTTCTGAATGTGAGTCTACGCTGACTGTAGACAGCTGCGCGTTCTGATTGGGAGTCTACGCTGACTGTAGACAGCTGCGCGTTCTGAATGTGAGTCTACGCTGACCGTAGACAGCTGCGCGTTCTGAACGGGAGTCTACGCTGACTGTAGACAGCTGCGCGTTCTGATTGGGAGTCTACGCTGACTGTAGACAGCTGCGCGTTCTGATTGGGAGTCTACGCTGACTGTAGATAGCTGCGCGTTCTTTTTTTTTGGAAAAATACAATTCACTAGTTCCCATTTTTCGTCTTTTTGAAATATATGTATATATACACGGTCACATACGCACACAACAACAAAACTACCCAAAAAAACCCTTGAGAACAATGAAGGATGAAATAATTAAATCAATTACGAAATACTGTGTATTAAACAATAACCCCCCCCACCTCAGCTCAACATGACCAACTCACATATTGCTAGTTATTTATACAACATAAAAGGCAACACAAAAACAAGCACACGTTCAATCAGGTAGTATCTCCATATTACTGAAATAGGAAATAAAGGGTTGCCATTTATGGAAAAATTTGACTGTACATCCTCTCAATGTATATTTAATTTTCTCAAGTTAAAAAAAAAAAGTCCTTGAGGAGATAGAAGGATATTTAACAGACTTCCAATGCAACAATAAGGTGCGTCTTGCTAGTAAGGATATGAAAGCTATAATATCCTTTTGTGTAGAGTTAAGTGCTAATTAGGGGTCAGGAATCCCAAATATAGCGATCAGAGGGCAAGGTTGGAGATTCACCCCAAGAACAGTGGACATAGTCGTAAAATAACCCTCCCAGAAGCCTTTCAGATCAGGACAAAGAAAAAACATGCGGCTAAGGTGACAAGGAGAGCCATGGCATTTATCACATTTGTCTTCCATTTCCAGATACGGTTCAGATAGTCTAGCCTTTGAGAAATGCACCCTGTATAAGACTTTAATTAGATAAGTCTGAGACGGGCACAAGAGGTGGTAGATCGTGCATTTAAATTTACCAGTTGAGTGGCTACTAAAAGCCGAGATAATGTCATACAGCTTTGAAATAATTCCTCTGTGATGGGGAACAAATGAAAGCATGGTTTCCCACCGCTGTTCTAGAGGTAAAGAGGGGAAATTAGGAAAACACTTAGCCACAAAATTGTGAATTTGAAAATAGCAAAACAAATGAGTAACAGGGAGGCCGTATCGAGATGACAAATTGGTGAAACTATCAAAGACACCATCTACATATAAATATTTGAAATGTGTAAGACCCTTGTCATACCACACTGAAAATGTTGTATCCACAAGTGATGGAGGAAATAAATGGCTGTTATGTAAAGGACCCAAGGAAGAAGCAGCTACAAATTGAAAGTGCCGTCTAAACTGATACCAGATCTTGAGCGTATTAAGAACCACTTGATTAGCAGTGTACAGAGAGGGTACTGTAGGTAAAGAGGAATAAAGTAGAGCAGATATAAAAGATCCCTTATAGCATGATAACTCCCATTTACACCAAGAGGATCCAGGAAATTTTAACCAGTAACAAAGTTTGTGGATGTGAGCGGCCCAATAGAAAGTTCGAAAGTTAGGTAATGCAAGTCCTCCACTAAGTCTGCATCTCTGCAGTAAAGCTTACAAACCCTAGGTGATTTCCCTCCCCAAATAAAAGAACAAATTATCTTATCCAGTGAGTCAAAAAAGTTTTGGCAGAAAAACAGGTGTTGTCTGGAATAGGTATTGTCTGTAGGACCCACAGGAGGTTGGATCTTTGTCCCTTTTGAGGAGGAGAGCAATAGTGGCTTGTGTCAGAGTTGGTGGCAGTGAACCACTTTTTAAGGATTCATTGAATACGGATAAAAGTAGCGGAGCCAATTTACCAATAAATGTTTTGAAAAATTCAATCGGAAACCCATCAGGGCCTGGGGCTTTGTTAGATTGCATAGCTTTAATTGCAGCTGAAACTTCTTCAACGGAGAGTGGGGAGTCTAGTTGCCTGGCAGCGTCAGTATCAATGACAGGGTTCGAAAGGTTCAGAAGAAATTAGTTCATTTTAGTGTCATCTGCAGGGAATTCAGATTTATATAATGAAGAGTAAAACGATTTGAAATTAATTTCCAAGGGATCTGAATAAATGTTTTTGTAAAATATTCATTTTAAACAACATTGATCTTGCCAATTAATGAAAGGAGGAGATTACCCCATCTTTGAATATCGGAAGTAATCTTTAAGATGAGGGGAGTGAAATTAGCAGATGCAAGGCTAGATAAAGAACGAGTCACATTGATACCTAGGTATTTAAACCCCAATGGACTAAACTGAAAAGGTAAATCTGACTGTTGAAGAGGACAAGCTGCAATATTAACGGGAAAACACTCATTTTTCCCCAAATTTAATTTGTAACCTGAAAAGGTGCTGAAGTTCTCCAAAATACTTAAAACAGCAGGGATGTTTTAAGTGTGGGATCTCTTATATATAATAACAAATCATCTGCATACAATGATAATTTATATTCAATTCCATTACGGGTGATTCCTTTGAATAAGGAGGAAGATCTTAACGTAATAGACAGAGGCTCGATAGCAATGGCAAAAAGCAAAGGTGACAGAGGGTAACCTTGGTGACTTCCACGTCCAAGGGCAAAATAATCAGAATAAACATCATTAGTGTGGACACTAGCTTTAGGGGATGAATAAAGGAGACGAATCCAAGAAATAAATTTATCACCAGGTCCGAATTTCCTCAAAACTGCAAACAAGTACTCCCACTCTACATTAGCGAATGCCTTTTCAGCATTTAAGGAAAATGCAAGTTCATGAAGTTCAGCCGAATGTTTTGAGTAAATTATATTGAAAAGTGTGGGGGTGTTAAAAAACAGTTGACGTCCCTTTATAAACCCATTTTGCTCTTCGGATATAATACGAGGAAGCACATTTTCTAAACGGGATGCAATTACCTTAGCTAACACCTTTACATCAGCATTGAGCAAAGATAATGGTCTGTAGGACCCACAGGAGGTTGGATCTTTGTCCCTTTTGAGAAGGAGAGCAATAGTGGCTTGTGTCAGAGTTGGTGGCAGTGAACCACTTTTTAAGGATTCATTGAATACGGATAAAAGTAGCGGAGCCAATTTACCAATAAATGTTTTGAAAAATTCAATCGGAAACCCATCAGGGCCTGGGGCTTTGTTAGATTGCATAGCTTTAATTGCAGCTGAAACTTCTTCAACGGAGAGTGGGGAGTCTAGTTGCCTGGCAGCGTCAGTATCAATGACAGGGTTCGAAAGGTTCAGAAGAAATTCGTTCATTTTAGTGTCACCTGCAGGGAATTCAGATTTATATAATGAAGAGTAAAAACGATTTGAAATTAATTTCCAAGGGATCTGTAGTAATAATATCACTAATGTTTTTAATACTAGGTATCAAATGGGAAGTGGCCTGCTGCCATAATTGATGTGCCAGTAAACGACTTGCCTTGTCACCGTGTTCGTAATAGGAGCCACGACTATGTAGTAATAAGCGCTCTGCCTCTTTAGTTAAAGTGAGATCAAATTCAGCTTGCAAATCAAAACACGGCTTAAGCAGTTCCGGAGAAGGGTTCAGTGCATATCTTTGATCCAGGTTACTAATCGCAGATGAAAGTTCATTAAGCCGAGGATTAACCATTTTATTAGAAAAAGCAGAGTAAGAAATAATTGGACCGCTCAGGTAACATTTAAGCGTCTCCCAAAGCAATGAATATGAAGAAGAGTCATTTTGATTGAAAGACAAGAACTCATCAGTGAAGCTTGAAATGAGTTCACAAAACTCCTTGTCTGCTAAAAGAAGAGAGTTAAACTTCCAGAGTGGTGGGCTATGTTGATGGGTAGAAAATAAAATATTTAGTAATAAAGGTGAGTGGGCAGAAATGACAATACACGAATAGTCCGAAGAA
The DNA here is from genome assembly GCF_015220715.1 of Pygocentrus nattereri. Taxonomy (NCBI): domain Eukaryota; kingdom Metazoa; phylum Chordata; class Actinopteri; order Characiformes; family Serrasalmidae; genus Pygocentrus; species Pygocentrus nattereri. The sequence goes on along the minus strand of NC_051212.1, from coordinate 18,515,250 downwards.
TTAACAGAAGAATTAAGCATACTGTCGATAAAAAAATAATCAATCCTAGAATATGAGTGGTGCACCTGGGAAAAGAAAGACATTTTTTTGACAGAGGGGTTATGAAATCTCCACAGATCAACAAGACCATTCCGTTTCATAAAATCAGAAAATACGTTGGACATGGCAGATTGAGTCAGATTACGAGGATTAGAGCGGCCCACGATTGAGTCAAAAACACAATTAAAATCCCCTCCGAGGATCAGCAGGTCAGTATTCAAGAAGGGGATGCTACTCAACAATCATCGAAATTCGGGGCATATATGTTAGCCAACAAAACCTTTTTTTGCATTAGGGTACCAGCAACTATGAGGTATCTGCCATTCCTATCAGCAATAACACCTGTGGATGAGAACGGAACTTTTTTGTTAATTAAAATAGCGACTCCTCTAACTTTGAATTAAAGTTTAAGTGGAAGACTTGACTTACCCATGGGCAACGTAACCTACGATGATCTTTAATATGAAGTTGAGTCTCCTGTAAGAATACCAAATCAGAGTTTGAACATTTCAAGTGTGTAAAAACTTTAGATCTCTTAACAGGATTACCCATACCTTTAATATTCCAGATGTTTGCCATTTAAAATGTTTCAGGGTGCACAAAACGTTTCTTCACTTTTCCCTTTGAAACACGAATAAACCTCTGGAAATAAACAAAAATAAAAAGACATCATGTCAGGTTGTGGACTTTCAACCAATCATGTGCTTTGCAGTACTATTTGGCGCACCCCCAACAGCTGGTGTGTGACTACAAGAGTCATATGACGCAGATATTGGTGCATTTCAAAAAGCTGTATCAAGTTGACATTCATTTAATAGAATTTGTGGTGCAAACCGTACATGAACAGTTTGAACTGACAGCTCACTTCACTTTTGGTGCTATATATTCATATTTTCTGTGCACCCTCATAAGCTTGCTCCATATGAGTTTATTGGGGCACAAAACAGTAATTCCTGCTAAACCTCACTTATTTATATGCGCCATTATGGCAAGAAAAGTGGTTGGATAGTGTAGTGGGTAACACCTCTGCCTTCTATGCTGTAGACTGGGATTCAATCCCCACCTGGGTAAACGCCCTACGCTATACCAATAAGAGTCCTTGGGCAAGACTCCTAACATCACCATTGCCTACCTGTGTAAAAAATGATCAAACTGTAAGTCGCTCCGGATAATGTAAGAATAAGTATATAAGAACATCTCATTGTTCTAATGTGGAACCTCTACATTATTCAACAGATTCTTAAAATGTGTCTGTGTGTGCACCATGTCTATAATTTTTAGTTCACTTTTATTCAGTAAGATCATGTTTGTATTTAAACTCTGCAAGTATTACTGTACTAGTTAAATTTTGGATTTATTGTTTTTCTCCATATCTAGGTCGATATAACTAAGCAAATCCTCCTCTTGGTTAGAACTCAGGGCCTAAAGAGAAAGGCCTGATGTATTTGAATAGCCATCAGCATAATTATGAAGTGACAGAGGAGTCAACCAGTCATGTTTTGATTTTCAATAAGCCAGTCAAAAAGGCCAAATTCGTTAGGTATTCCTAGACCTAGATAAATCACTGATTGTGAATATACAAGTAACAACCTAATCAGAGGGGTGTTAGAAAAATAGCAGCAGCAGCTATTATTAGGCCTCTCTACTAAAAGAGGCAGTGTGGAACTACTACAAGGTAAAAGAAGTGCTAATATGTAAAAAGAGAAGTGGACAAAAAACAGCAGTCATTTTTTTCTGCCATGAACTATATATCAGTGGAGGAACTCACCTTTTGGACCTCACCAACTGAATGCATGATGGTCTGAGACCCTGACAATGAAAGAACAGGCTTTCTGGTTAAATAGCTCCATCTACAGGCCCTGAAGTGGAACACGCTTCTCAGGAAAAAATTATTGATAATGAACTTGCAAGAAAATACGGAAAACAGTGGTCATTTGAAAAGAACAGTATTATTAAATGCTGTAAAGGCTACTTGAACTATGCAGATACTTTCCCCTAAAGTTACATTGTTTTCTTTTATTTCACATGTTTAAAAGTGTCTATATTTGTCTGTCCCAATGAATGAAGATTGAGATTTAAATGAGATATAGAAGATTGGGGGAGTAGCGATTACGCACATTTCAAAAACATTTCCAAACATCAAAAGGGGTTCCTGCACCTATGCTTATGGTTTATATAGTGATTTATTGTGTAATCAGATAAATTTCAAGCCATTTGGGTGCAGTTTGGATATGTTTGGATGTACATTTCCAAAAGTGTCCTGAGCCTCATTCTGAAAGCTACTTGGCTATTGTAAGGCCCAATTGCTCATGGAGTACAGTTGTGCACACACAGAATGTTTAAAGCATTGCCGACAGACTGGAACAGCCACATGTGAGCCTAGTGCTGCCTAGGGGGTATAAAACTCTGTAGAACAAAGTGATCCAGCACTAATCATCCATCATTAGTACCTGACTTCCTTAATGCTCCTGTGGCTGTATGCAACCAAATCTTTACACCATTGTTCCAACATCTAGTGTAAAGCCTTGTCAGAAGAATAGAAGCTGTTACAGCAGTGAAGGGTGGAATCTCCTTATTAATGCCCTTGACTTCAGAAGAAACACGTATCGCCAGTATCCGAGATCCACACTGAAAAGATATTTCAATGGAGCTTCACCTTCGGCACTTAATCCCAGTCCAATACTGTAAGGAGGGTAATGTCTTGAACGCCCCCTTGTGGACTTTGAAAAAAAGCTGCCACCGCCCAACGTGGGGCTCGAACCCACGACCCTGAGATTAAGAGTCTCATGCTCTACCGACTGAGCTAGCCGGGCTGTTGCTCGCTTTGCTTCCACTGCCCCATTTTCCAATGTCCAGCGCGGTTCACACCCCCCACAAACGATGTTATATCCTGAAGAGAAAAGCAGAAGCTCCGTCGTTGCCTATTGCTAATTCGGCTTTGTCATGCAAATAATATCACCACGCAGCCTCGCCCAGGAAAATGGGTTCCCGCTTTGAGTCTTGGTTCCTCAACGTGTTTCCCCCTCCTGCTTTTAGAGTTTCGCCGCGCTGTCGTTAGGTGGTCATCTGGGCTCTGGACCCACATTTCAGTAAAGCTGCTCTGGGACAAGGTCTGCTGCAGAAAGTCCGAATGTAGACCTGAACTGAGGTTTTAATGTGAAGCTCGGCTTTAGGGCAGTGATATCTAATCACAGCACAGCCTCCTGACTGCTGGCTTTGGCGGAGATCAGCATCACTGCTCCCGTTGCTGCTAAACAGCATCCAAAACACAACTCTATGCTGTTTTATCCTAGCAGGGTAACTTATTAACATATTAACATACATTAGTGGGTTAAAGCGACATTCTGGCCCACGATTTTGTAAGCTTGCGTTTTTGTCCATCACTGTTTTCTCACTATCATAACCAGCATTGTAGCTGGAGTGGCACCTGTAGTTTTCCTTCTGAATGTCCTCCAAGATACATCATCATACCCAGTCTTTACACTGTTTGTCTCTGTGAGAACCAAGGAAAAATGATCTTGCAATAAAGCTTTTGTTTGTGATTTGCTAGCTTTTAGGAAAATATAAAACATATACAGTTTAGACTTTTTAAGAATTATTTTAATTTTTATAGCAATTCTCACTTTTCTGGACTGCAGGATGATTTTAATCTACACAACCATGAAACTTAACAAGTTCAACAGCAGCAACGAAACAAGGTCAAATAATTTTTTCTTTTTAAATGAAATCTTATTTATTCTATTTCTTTTACATTTGTTGTGACATATAGACTTGTGTGTGTGGTTTTGCCCTCTTGGGTAGAGAACAGCTGAACAGCTGATCCAAAATCTTCCACTGTTTCTGAGTTGTTTTTGAACATTGTGTGTTGATTTAATCTACAAAAAAAGTTTAACTTCTTAGACATAGAAACTGGGTTACACTTAAAAAAAAACTATGGCAACAAGTGACAGTAATATAAAGTTGCAAGAGAAAGTATGTGAACCCTGTGGGATTACTTGGATTTCTGCATAAATTGGTCAGGAAATGTGTTCTGATCTTCATCTAAGTCACAACAACAGACAAACACAGGCTGCTTAAACTAATACTGCACAAAAAATGATATGTTTTCATGTTTTTATTGAACACAACATGTGAACATTCACAGTGCAGGGTGGAAAAAGTATGTGAACCTCTAGGCTAATGACTTCTCCAAGAGCTAACTGGAGCCAGGAGTCAGCCAACTTGGAGTCCAATCAATCAATGTGATGAGATTGGATGTGTTGGTTAAAGCTGCTCTACCCTATAAAAAACACAAACACCAGTTTTGAGTTTGCTGTTCTCAAGAAGCATTGCCTGATGTGAACCATGCCTTGCACAAAAGAGCTCTCAGGAGGCCTATGTTCAAGAATTGTTGACTTGCATGAAGCTGGAAAGGGTTACAAATGTATCTCTATAAGCCTTGATATTCATGAGTCATTATGCTCAGTGAGGTAAAGAAGAATCCTGGAGTGTCAGCTAAAGACTTACAGAAATCTCTGGCACATGTGAACATTTTTGTTGACAAATCTACAATAAGTAAAACATTAAACAAGAATGGAGTTCATGGGAGCACACCACGGAGGAAGCCAGTGCAGTCCAAAAAAAAACATTGCTGCATGTTTGAAGTTTGGAAAAGAGCACCTGGATGTTCCACAGCACTACTGAAACCAAAACTGAGTTGTTTGGAAGGAACGCACAGCGCTATGTGTGGAGAAAAAAGGTACAGCACACCAACATCAAAACCTCATCTCAACTGAGAAATATGGTGGAGGGGGCATCATGGTTTGGGGCTGCTTTGCTGCCTCAGGGCCTGGACGGATTGCTGTCATCAATGGAAAAATTAATTCCCAAGTTTATCAAGAAATTTTGCAGGAAAACTTAAAACCATCTGTCCACCAAGTGAAGCTCAACAGAGGATGGGTGATGCAACAGGACAACAACCCAAAGCATATAAGTAAATCAACAACAGAATGGTTTCAACAGAAGAAAATACACCTTCTGGAGTGGCCCAGTCAGAGTCCTGATCTCAACCCGGTTGAGATGTTGTGGCTTGACCTCAAGAGAACGATTCACACCAGACATCCCCAGAATATTGCTGAACTGAAAGTTTTGTAAATGGTCCATTTGATGAATGGTCCAAAATTCCTCCTGACTGTTGTGTAGGTCTGATCTGCAACTACAGGAAACGTTTGGTTGAGGTTATTGCTGCTAAAGGAGGGTCAACCAGTTATTAAATCTAAAGGTTCACATACTTTTTCCACCCTGCACTGTGAATGTTCATATATTCTGTTCAATAAAAACATGAAAACATATCATTTTTTGTGCAGTATTAGTTTAAGCAGACGTCTTTGTCTATTGTTGTGACTTGGAAGAAGATCAGAACACTTTAATGACCAATTTATGCAGAAATCCAAGTAATCCCACAGGGTTCAAAATACTTTTTCTTGCAACTGTAACTGAATAGATTTTAGATTAAAATTCATTAAATAAGTGAACTAAATTTAAGTAAATGTAAATAAAGCAAGTTAAAATTAGTTGTATTTAGTAGTAGCATGCCACATTACGAGTTAATGTAGCCCACAAATATTCAGTAAATACAAATGAATTTAACAAGGAAAATTTTGTAATATCGACCAAGTTTCTGACCAAAATCGCTTTATATTTACTTTAATAAAACATTCAAAGTGATTGGATACAGCTTTGTTTGATTTGTAACTGTACAGAGTCTTTTTTTACTATGTAGAGGTTACTATTCTGCCCTGCGATGGACTGGCGACCTGTCCAGGGTGTATCCTGCCTTCCGCCCGAAGACTCCTGGGATAGGCTCCAGCACCCCCCCCACCCTGCGACCCTGAAGGAGAAGCGGCTTAGAAAATGGATGGATGGATGGATGGAGGTTACTATTAGTTATTTACTGAATATTAATTAACCCCAGTCCCACTTTTTACAGTGTAGCCAGTGCAAATATACTTAGTATCGAATACTTAGTAAAAAAAATTCAAATAGTATCGAAAATTAAAAGTAGTAAAAGATTATTTATGACTTTTAATTTATGACTATTAGTAAGACGTCTCTCGCTTCATGAAGTAATTTTAGGTGAGAATACTCCAGTGTCTCTCTTGGTAAACCAGTCTTTTATTACAATGTCATTAATTAGTGATGCTGACGTCTATTAAAATGATCATAAGCACAAAACACTGAAGGCAAACAGTTTTCATCAGGGAGAACCGAGTGGCTCTGAAATCACTTTTACAAACAAAACGGCATCTGTAGACCTCTGTTCATAAACATAAACCAGCCAAAACTAATTTACTATAAAATGAAATAGTGTTTGTATAAATTCAGAAAAAAGACACAGTCAGTCACGACTGCATATGCGTACATATTTCTATATTGTGGTCTATTTACACAAAGTTAGGTTAGTTCCATCATTTACGTTGAATAGACTCTCCCAATTTTTTTATGCTGCTGCACTGACGTGTGCTTGAACTGGGTTGATATGCCCCACAGGTAAAAAAACAAGCTCAAAACAAAGTGTGTGCTGTGCCCTGATTGGCGTTCTTGCTTCACACTTCTTTCATTTTAACATGTTATGTTTTTTTACACACATATAAACCAAAAGGAAAGACAGATTTTATAAAAAAAATGTAGTGGAGTAAAAAGTGAGGTATTTGACTTTGAAATGTAGTGGAATGAAAGTAAAACGTTGCCCAAAATAGAAAATACTTCAGTAAAATACAGATACACAAAAAAACTACTTAAGTACAGTAACAAATTACATTTACTTAGTTACTGTCCAACACTGCAACTGAGTAAAGTGTGGCAATGAAATGATTAAGCCTTCAACACAGCTTAATAAGGCATGATTCTGTTCCAATGCCTTACTAATATATACTAACCTTGTGTAACTAAAACCTTACAGATCATTTTTGTTTATATGAGATGTCACCAGTAGGGCTCTGTACTGTCTTTTTATTTATTTATTTATTTTAACTTATTTTATCTTTTTGTACAGAGCCCTGCTGGAGACATCTCATATAAAAAAAGGACGTGGCCATGCCTTATTAATACGTGGGACCAAGAGCCTAATGCGTGGATGTGACTTAGTAAGGTGTGGGAATGAGATAATTAAATTGTGGCCACAACTTAATAAGGAGTGGGAACGAGATCATGCCTTACTAAGTCATGACCACACATTACGATCTCATTCCCATGCCTTACTAAGTCGTGGCCACGACTTAATTATCTTGTTCCCAAGCCTTACTAAGTTGTGGCCACGCATTATTTTTTATTTATACAGGATGTCACCAGCGAGGCTCCATATTTTGGGAGTATTTATTCACAAATTTTCCCCAAATTTAGTCGTATCCAGTTCCATTCACTACTTAAGACTCCCCCAGTCACACTGTATTTGTCAGCATCCTACCCCAACACAGGCGGCATCACTGGAAAGCCCGAGATGTCCTCTTTAAGGCACAGCAGGAATTATTAGGGCAACTCAATAGAGTAAAACGAGAGATGCAAAAACAGTGTCCAGAATTGGGGTCCCTGGAGGACATTGCGGCACCACTGTAGGAGGCGAGTAGGCACGTTAATGACCGATACAGCAGTGCTTAAACTTGTAATTTTGGCCGGAGTGCCCCTTTAATTCAGTGTACACTTACTAGTAGCTGAGGCCACGTGACTAGTGCGCGGAAGTTGTAATTACCGCCAGGGCGGAGAGAGAGAGAGAGAGAGAGAGAGAGAGAGGGGTGTTGTTTGATCAGTCAACACCAGCGACCCGCCACTCTACAGAGGGAGACTCAGAAGCCCACCCTTAGTTCTTCAAGTCCTGAACTTCATGTCCAACAGCTTCGCGACTGTCCAGCAGCGTCGTGATCCTGAAGCTCCGTGAGTGAACGACAAAAACAGGTCAGTCACTTAAAACAGACACAGACGAACAGACAGACAGAGAGAGAGGGGGCAGATAGATGGTGGGCAAGCTAACTGCGTTTAAAATCTATCCATTATGTAACCAAGGACGAGCCAATGTTAGTTACTCTGCTGATGTGTGTGGTGAATTCCTGTGTGGTGGTCCAGGCTCGGGTGTCTGAGGCTGTCTGTGTTTCACTGTAAATCGATGCAGCGAGGCGGCTCGTGCTGCTGTTGTAGCAACACTGACTGGTGGCTAAACAGGTGGAAGTGCATACAGTTGGTCCGTGTTTTCTCCTAAAGCAACGACTCGTATATCACATTGTATTGCATGCATAAGTGCATCCTTTTGTCCAAAGCAGAAGATTCAGGGTCTTTATTTAGTGTCTACCGCGCCCTTCTTAGGGACGTGCAGTATGCGCTCCCACGAAAGCTTAGCGCAGCCGACTGCTTGCAGGAAAAGTCACGATAAGTTCAGTTTTCTCTTGTTTTTTCTTTCAGGAGTGATGTTTTATGCTTTATGCACTTTTCTACCGGAAATGTTGCCTCTGTATGTGTGTGTGTGTGTGTGTGTGTGTATATGTATATGTATGTGTGTGTGTGTGTGTATATGTATATGTATGTATGTGTATGCACGTATGTATATGTGTGTATATATGTATGTGTATGCATGTGTGTGTGTATGTATGTGTATGCATGCATGTATATGTGTGTATATGTATATGTGTGCGATATATATTAGGGAGCAACAGTCGAAAAGCGAGAAGCACTGAAGCAGAAATTGTCTTCTTATTTGAATTTTCCGTTCCATCTTAAATGGTTGAGCAGTTACACTGGTGCCTATGTATGCGCCAATGTAACTGCTGCACCATTTAAGGTGGAACGGAAAATTAGAACAAGCTCTGTTTCATCCTCGTGAGAAGCCTCAAGCGCAGTCTTGATTGGCTGATTTACTTGCCTTTTTCGCAACTCTGATTGCGAAACTGGTTTTCTGTGGTGCTCGAGTTTGATTAACGGTCAGTCATTCAGCCCAATCCAAAACTGGAACAGTGTGGTTGCCCCTTACTGCACACAAGGCAATGAATGTATGTGCAGGATCCAGTGTTGCATCAAAACAGACACGTCCTTCCTTGTCGTAGTCTTTGGGTGTCATGAACACAATCAGCAATTTTGGAAACGACAAAATGGCAGCTCAGAGTTCACTAAAGGAAGTCCTAAGCGTGTGCATGATCTGAAGGGCATGCATTGTTTGCAAAAATACACTGAGGTTGGTTAAATCACCATCGTTAGATATTTAAATGAAAACTGAAAGAAACTCTCCTTGAGAATATGACTGCCTCATAAAATCAAAGTAAACAAAACGGTAAACTACTTTGATGTAGTTTTAAAGGGGAATTCTGTCGAATTCATACTAAATGATTAGTGACAGAGAAACTAGCTGTAAAGTCTCTTTACAGTGGTGAAGATAGGAACCAGGAGTCCCGATGGCCAGAACACGTGTATAGCCATTGTATTTTCTATCCAAAACGGCCTGTGACCCTCCATGTGTGTTTTGAGTTTTTGTAGTTCTTTCTTTAGGTCTTATTTGGTCTTACAATGCCATGGTTGCCCCTCTCTACCGTGAATAGGTTTAAAAAAATAAGTGTTAGGCTAAAATCTGAACACAAAACTATTGTAAAACAGTGTCCAGAGCTTTAGGCAGTGTGTTTGTTGCACTTTCATGTAATAACCTTTCTTTATTACTACTGCTGGAACAGTTACATTGCATTAGTCTGAGGTCAGTCTCAGAAATTGATTAAGGTTTTGATCGCACTGACCGTATGGTGTACAAGATTGGCTTTTGAGCAAACTTGGGTTCATTTTTAAGATATTAGTCTTAAGTAGTGCAGTAATTGCTATGAATAGTCCAGTAGCTTCTATGAAACTAGTATCCAGATTATGTAGTTAAGAGGGTGAGGAAAGGGTTATTAAGTCTTGTTTGGCTCATGTTCATATCAATGAATGAAAAACATCCATTGTTTGTTTCGCTGGTAAGGCAAATCGTATACTAGTACAACCTGTGTGTACACACTATTTTGCCTTTTAGGCCAGTGGTGACTGCCAAACATCAAATAGTGCCGGAACTACACATGGATATTGAATTTCTATTCTATTCTATTATACTTGCTGCTCCGGAGTCTCATACAGCTCTTTTACTGTCCTGTTGTGGCTCCACTGCAGAATTAGACTTTTAGATAAAAATAAAATAACCAACTTTTGCAGTAAAATAAAGCTCTGCTGATCATTCTAAGACATTTTTAACATTAAATTCACCCTTTAACCCTGAAGCTCGGCATGCAGATTGCTGGTCACGCAGCAGTGCAGACAGTCTCAGAGAAAGATTTACAACTAATATTGATAATTTTGAGACAAATTGACTTATTTGCATTTGTAAGCATTCCTGCTGTCAAACACTAAAACATCATGAAGCTGAAGTCAGCTTCTCATTCGCCAGCTTCTTGTTCAAATGTATACTTTCACCTTAAATGGTATCACAGTTCTCTACATAATTAGCTACATTCTGGCACCTCAGGCACCATTTAAGGTGGAAAGGGAAAATTCAAATGATAAGCTGACATAAGCTTCGTAAAAGTGACATTTTACAAGAAACCATTCTACTTTTGTGGAAAAGGTTTCCTGTCAGAGATACAAGAAAAGCTGAGGTGAGGTGAGGTGAAGCTGAGGTGAAGCTTTAAGCCGAGCGATGTAAGCCTGGATTTTCGTTTATATTATTTTTAGTACATTAAGACAAACAGGGACATATTTACAGCAAAAATGGTGAAATGTTACTTCAATAAAATGGTTAGATTTTTGTTGAAACTTGTTGAAACTCTTCTTAACACTTGGGTTGCCAACCCCTGTACTAAAAATTAGAGATCAATGGTAGACACGGCACCTGCAAACACGGGCAGAATCTTACTGGAGATATATGTAGTCATGTTAGTCTTTCACTTGAACTTGTCTGGTCTTGTCTGTTTTAAAGAGGCATGACAGCTGTCTGAACTTGTTTATATTCTTGCTGGTAATTACAGCTCAAAGTAACAAGCATCTTTTATCAAATCAGTAAACACTGGGATAGGGTTACTGATTTGGTTATCTGTCTGGTTGCCTGTAACTGGTTTTTGCGCAGTTTACAATTTGCAAGTTTATCCTGCCTCCTCAGATTGCCATTTTGCTGTGTTTTCTGAACTGAATGCCACATGTAACTGGAAGAAAGGAAATGCAGTGAGGTGACCCGTGTCCTCCATTTGTTCTGTCTTTTGACAGAAAAACAACTTATGCGTGAAAAGTGAGAGCAATGATGAAAATGTTCCTTATGAAAATATAATCCTTCCCCCTTAACAGAAGGAGAACTGATAACTCACTCTACTCAGAGCTGTCATGATTAATTGAATTGAACCTGATTACTTGAATAATGAAATTATTAATAAAATTTTATCACTCAGTGAATAAGCAGTGATTAGTTTTCTGATTGCATGATGATGATGATGATGCAAATTTAACTTCTCTTCCTCAACTCTTTTAAAGTAAGAAACAGAACCTAATAGACACTCCTATTTACACGTCCTAGCCCTCTGAAATCGTGCGTTATTCTATAGGTGATTTCATGGCAATATTGGCATCTCCAGGTCTAAGCTGGATATCTGTATGATAAAACCGGTACTAATGTGCTCTGTAGTACACAAAAGGGTTCCAAACCTGATACATTTTGTCCTACATACAGTTTTGTCACTAGATCCTCTGGATTATGAGGTTGTTAAGGAGTTGAAATGTGAACTTTGCTGCTGCTGCGCTAAGGTCAAGCTCAAACTGCTGTGCACTGAAATGACATCACATGGTAGTAAGTCTACTATAGAACTCCATCACTGTTATATACCAATGGCAGTTACTTCTAATGTGCTCTGCTACTGCCAAAGCAACTTAACTATCATATTTGACAAAGCTTGTTAGTTTGTCTATATATATATATATATATATATATATATATATATATATATATATATATATATATATATATATATATATATATATAATTTTTTTTAATGTAGTCTTTAAAAGTCTTTGTTAGTTTATATTTTTCAATGAAATGTTGTGATTGAATGGTTTGTTATTGTTGAGGTAAACTCTTTTTTTTTTTTGAAAGACTCAAAGAATCATCTAAATTTAATGGTAGTTTACAGAATAACTAGTATAATCAATAGTAGCAGTCCTAGGTTGAATGGACGGGTTTCAGACTATTAAAAGGGGAGCAAAGTGCACTGCCTGGAGTCAGGTGTCCAAAGTGAGGAAAGCCTCTGTGTAGTCACATTTGTCCATTTGTCAAAAAAATCAGTTTTCTTCTTTCATTTTGTAGACCTCCTTAAATGATGAAGGTTATCTATTAGTTGTGTACAGATGTTAGTTGTGGTCACTTTTTAGAGTAGTCAGGGGGCCTTTCTCATTCTTGCGTATAAGTTGTATACATTGGAACAAAATGTCATTCAGGCCCCCTTGGTGCAACACACAACAGCAGCGCATATCACAGGACCGTATATACTTATTGGAAGACACCAGACAGAACAACATGTATAGAAAAATATATGCACACACATACATGTATACATGGATTGGCATCAAAGCAGCCTGTGAGTCATAGAGGAACTGCTGGAAACATTGTCAACAGGTTCAAGATAAAAAAAATGTGGATGTTTGGGAGCAGCAGTGAATCCAATAATTAGTCTGCCTCGTGGTAGAAGATGTTGCAGAATCTGGAGGTGGTGGAATGGATGCTTCTCTACCTTCTGCCAGATGGCTAGAGGGTGAAGACTCCATGAAAAGGGTGAGGGAGATTGTCCACAATGCTGTATCCTTGTGGAGCAGCACTTGTGGTAGGTGGCGTTGATGGTGGGTAAAGATACCCGATGATCTTCTCAGCTGTCCATACAATGCGCTGTAGGATCCTGCGATCCTAGTAGACGGTGTGATAACGGAGGTCTTATACATTTATTGCATGTCACACTGCACAGTATACTTGTAACCTTGGCCAAACTCTGTGGCAAATTGGGTGAAAGTTAATTCTTTGTGGTTGCTTCTTAGATGTTGGCTGTGGTCACATTTTGACATTTTGGACCAAATGTTTTGACCCTACCAGAACCACGATCAAAGAGGTCTATCACAAACTGTGATTTGTGAAATATTCTGGGGAAAAAAGTGCAATGTAAGGCTGCTTTTATGGTACGCAGTAGAGCTGGGTGGACACCCTCATTTATATATGCTGTTTGGAACATGGGGCCAGTTTCTAAGGCCCAGATTAACCCTTTGCCTGGTCTTAAAAGAATTTCCAGTGTTAATTCTCCACTGACACAGAAATTTAGTCCATGATTAGGCTTAAGGGGCCCATATCCTACATACTTATTGCATTTTATTTTCCCTGACGTCCACTTGTTACACTTGTGTGGTTGTGTGTACCAAAAAAAGTCATGATGATTTTTTACGCAGCCATTTTCCAGCCCTTCTTTAACCCTCAGAATTAAACCAGCTGCTTTTGTTACTGTACCTTTAGGACTCATGTATCCAAATGAGCTCTGTCCTGAATGATGCTTTAAACTGAGAGATCAGTCAAATAATCAATATTTTTTAATCATGAAAGTAATGTGTAGATTCTTTCATTACTACAAAGTAGGCAGCCTTACTTTCGTGTTCATTCTGCGAACAAGATTTACACATTATTTAAATGTGATGGGCCAACTTGTGCTTGTGCTCCCGAAGGGTTTTATGTGCAAAGCTTCAAAAAGTAGCTTTGCACATGGGTATATAGGACATTGCCCTACTTTTCACATGCTGGATATAGGGCCTACAGTATTATTGTGCGGAATCTGATCGGTCCGAATTTTGGTCTGGAAGGCTTCTTTTGATTGAGGTGTGGAATTGGTAAGAGTGTGTAAATATAAGGTTGTTACTGTTGCAGGTGAAGGAGTGAATCATCTGAGTTTGTGTATGTGTTGCTCCTGCTGCAAAGCTGCGAAATAATGAGTTCAGCAAATGAGTCCTCTGAGAAATCAGTCATTCCCATTGTGTGCCGCTCTGTGTAAACATGTTGATTATTCTCAGATGTGCTTGATGAAGATTTGCAGAGTGTTCTCTGACAAATCAAAGACGGACTGATTTGACAAATAGACATGCACGATGAAATCAGTCATATTGGTGTTGGCAGATATTTGTGTTCAAAAATATCAGCATTAGACAGATGTTTTGGTTTCACCAATGTTTTAAACAGATATTTGATGTTTAATGTATTGTACCCCAGGTGTTGTATTACAATGTGGACAGAACACATGGTGGATTAACTTAATGTCACATAATGAACATGAGAGCTTAACAGGTGGGCAGCTGGTTGGGGTGGGGAGTAGTGTACCACAGTTCCATTTTTGTATTATGGGCATTTGCATTGTGGTTTAAATCTTGGTTTCAAAATCATTACACCTCTAATAAACTTTTGTTCAACTCTGTTTCCTCATTATTCACCACCATTTCTTTAATATTTCATCTGACAAGTTTTTATCAACATGGAACACACAGGGGAGGAAGGGAGATTATGTCACTGTCTGGGAATTTTTTTAAATGAACAGCTAGAAAAATATAATTATTATGCTAGTAATGGTCTACGCTGTCTGTCACAGTTGGTTTAAACATAAAAGAAACACAGTTAAGTTAGGACACCTCTGGGGTTGTCCTAATGTTAGGACAGCATTGAGGAAATCTTGTCTAGTAAAGATGTTCCTGTAATACTGCTTTCTTATCTGGAATTAGAGACGTGTTATTCTGTAATGGCTGTGGTCCTAAAGTTAGTTCTAATTAAAGTGTTCATGGTGTCTAAACAGATAGGATTTCAGAATTAAGATGTTCCCATAATACAGCCCCAGATAAGCGGAACATTCAGGAGATGCTGGACTGCTCTGGTAAAATGTCTGCAGACAATTTCATCTTTTAGTTGACAAAGGAAGTATGGGAATGTGGTGATATGCCATGGAACTTGACAGATAAACAAATGCCTTACGTAACTATTTGGTGAAGTCTGTTGTGCAGAAGTCTGTCAGCTTTTGTTGTGAAATGTTTTTTGGTGTAAGAACACCACAGTAGGGATTAGGGATGAGTCAGAATGTTAAAGACTTATGAAAGCTATTGCATAGTAAATAAGGATGTTTAATATGCAAATGAGCTTGTGTTTAACATTATACATTGTCATAAGACCCATGATGTCTGAATTGTACTTTGCCAGAGGGCAGTGAAGATCCTGTGTCTTACGTTTTATGAGTTTGTCTGTTTTCTCCAAAGCAGGAAGCATAAAAAGACTACTGCAGCTTGCTAAAGGCTACCGCACATTAAAGGAGAAGCTTTGGCAGAGGGTCTCTGGCACAGAGAACAGCTGCAGTGCATAGAATGCGATAACCAAACTCTTTTTGTGCTCTACACATATAGATTTAATGGAATGACACTTTCAGCATCATGAATTTATATTTGGTATCAGTTAAGTAGCTCCTAACATACCTGCTATTTTCTAACTTAAAGGCATGTGGTGAAATACCATGCTGCTGTGCTATTAATGTTACAACTAACTTTTAGGTGTGAACACAGATGAGTAGCATGTATTTCTTTTTACCTTGATGACTTTGAAGGCTTATCTTTTAAAAATCGTTGCATCATCTGCTATAGATTAGTAGTCTTGGTCTGGATTTAAAATAGTGCATTGACTTGTCTATTACTGCAAAACATTACCACCTGTCTGTAAAGCACCTTGAGCTGCTTTGTGTGTAGTAGTAGTAGTAGTAGTAGTAGTAGTAGTAGTAGTAGTAGTAGTAGTCGTCATTCCGAATATCAAATTTGTCTGAAGTGCCCATTCCTAGTAAGGATGCACGATGACAATCATATCACCATCACTGGATTAAAACATTGTCATTGGACAGCAATATTTCAGTATTTCAAACTGATATTTGATGATGTGCTTATTGTACTCCACAAGAGCAGAATGTTTAGGATTACTGTGCTACGATATATGCATTTTATTCATTTTACTTTTGTGTCTACAAAAATAAATAAAACAATGCTATTCCAGCTGCAATTAGTCCCAATTTCTACATTTGATAAATATTTATGTATTCGCTTCACCAGATATGTCCATAAATAATACCAGTATCATCCCACATCATCCCACAATTCCCATATCTCTGCCCCCCCTAACTACAAATGTTATTTTTACAATAAAATTTTCAACTAAGCCTTTAATCCTTTATTTAAAATAACATTTGCTATTGTGTTTTAAAGTGTCAGAATCAGACTGTGGTGGTTTGTCCTTGTTGCCTCTCAAACTCTCTCATTTGAGAAAGCAAGGAGATGAGTGATGGTATATGAGAAAGAGAGCTAGAGTGTGATATTATGAGGAAGATGTGACCGATAAGGAAATGGCTTATATAACTATTTGAAGTCTGTTGTGTAGAAGTCTGTCAGCTTTTAGTGTGAAATGCCTTTCTGTTGCAAGAACTGTACAGTAATCAGTATACATGAGTATACTTGAGCATCAGGTGTCTGTTGTTGTATGGCAACACTGATCACAACCCATTGTTTGTGAAATAGTTGGGAATTGGGATGTTACACTCTTTTAAATTAGCAATTCAGTGATTTTACCACTTTAGAATTAGTCACTGAAATAAGTTAATATTAGTTGTTAAAATAGTTAAATAGTTATTTTAAAGAATAAAAATGAATGCAATGGTAACAAACTGTACACTGCCTTGCAAAGATGGAGGGAAAAAATGGAAAAAGATAATGTCTTATAAGTCAAAAATAAACATTTTTCTTACATATGGCATTTCTGGAGTAATATGACTGCCTAGAAGAGAAGAGAGGAGTAGAGTGATTGATGTGCTTTGTAACTTATTAATGCAGGATGATCAACCTGAAAAGACCTCAGACTAAATCATCCTAGTGGTGTACTGAGCTCATGCTGTAGAGATCTTTGAGATCACTGGACTGGTTCATGTTTGAGAGCCGTCTGGTCTGTGATGATTGGCTCATGATCTGCGGCCGTGTTGCCTTAATTGAGTGGACACTGTGTTCTAACAGTTGGTCACTGTTAACATTCGACACTCTGGCAGTTTTCCTGTCTTTCTCAGTGTAAGGCTGAGTACTGCTCTCTGTCTTTCTGGATTTCTCTGGATTTTCTGTCACTTCTCACTTCCTC
This sequence comes from Pygocentrus nattereri, assembly GCF_015220715.1. NCBI lineage: Eukaryota > Metazoa > Chordata > Actinopteri > Characiformes > Serrasalmidae > Pygocentrus > Pygocentrus nattereri. The sequence goes on along the minus strand of NC_051212.1, from coordinate 18,498,026 downwards.
TCAGGTATACTCTGTCACTCACTTTATTTTCATTCTCTCTCGCTCTCTCCCTCTCTCTCTCCCTCTCTCTTGGGGGGTGCAGCATGCAGCAGTGTGAGCGATTCTCTCTACTGTACACTCAGCTCATTGACAGTGCTGCTGGCTACGTGAAATGAATTATAATAAACCTTCAGCAGTTCCTCGTCCTCTTTTGGTCACAGCCAACTCTCTAATGAGACCCAGGCGTGAAGAGAGAAAATGCAGTAAAACTGGCTTTCTGGAGGACGGAAAAGAGGTAGTGCTTCATGTTAAATAAGGAGAAAGCTTCAGTGACAGAGGCTGCCCCTTCAGATGACCTAATGCTAAAGCTAACAGTAGGAGCTAACACTATACGTACTGAGGGGGACACAATATTGTCATGTACACATGTTTTAGCAAATGTGTGTTAATAATAATTATCTTTGCAGAATAGTGTTGTGTGGTGCTAATCAAAAAGTCAAAATCACGATGTTTTCTGAATATATCATGAAGATCATGAAGTCTTATGGCTGATTCCAGTTTTGATTTATTTACAGTTAGATTGGCTGTTTTTATTTATTTATTTTATTTCATTTTTTTTGTTTTATTTCATTTTTATACCATCTTTTATTTGTCTTTTGCCATATCTCCCCTTGTGGCCTGAAGACCCAGGCTCACTCAGATGTCTGAATGAATGTTTGTGTGATATTAAGTGTTGACTTGAAGGCAGTTTTCTGCAATTAACTGAAAATAAAACTGAAGTGATTTTCTTTGGCTCCAGTCTCATAATGGTGGGTTGTTGGGGCATGTGAAGCCTCAGGTATAGAACCTTGGGGTTATATTTGATCCTGACCTCAGGTTTGATAAACAAAATAATTCTGTTAGGAGGTCCTTTTACCAACTGACATCAGCCACCAAGATTAAGGCATTCCTGTCACCCCAAGACCAGGAAAAGGTCATCTATGCTTTTATTAAATTTTGCTTAGGCTACTGCAAAAGCATATACTTGGGTGTCAGTAGGTCCAAAATGCTTGCGTCATCATGAGCACGAAAAAAGGGACCACTTTACTCCCATTTTGGCACCATTACACTGGTTTGTTCTATACTATGGGATCCAATTTAAAATTGTTCTATTAGTTTTTAAGACATTAAATGGAGAGGTACCATCTTATTTCAGAGTTTTGCTTCAACTCTGTCCTACAGAGAAACTAAAAAGCTGTGTCACAGAGTGTGAGGATATGGTATAGATGACTCTGCGCTTCTGCACAAAATATTTATACTTGAAAATGCAAGCAGAACTGTTGTACTGTGAAGTCCTGATATGTTTTCGATAGTGTCTAAGACCTTCATTTCATCTTTCTCAAGTGTGTTTTCAGCCCGATCTCTGGCCTCTGAGTGCACAGCTATCCTTCATGACCTTCCATTCGCTCTGCTCCACACTGGCGCTGTTGGGCTGCTTGTGCTGAATGGAAGTTTCCATGAAACAATGAAAAAAGCCTAAGAACCGTTAAGTGCTGCTTGAACCTAATCCTCTTAATGTGTGTTGTTGTTGTTGTTGTGTGGTTTTACATTTGCAGCACTGTGGGGTGTCTGTCCTGCTGTGATGTCCAGCACAGCTGGGTAAAAGTAATGAAAAGTCAAAGCAGCCAAACAGTGGCTTTATCCTGACAAATGCAGGCTAGGCATGTGCCAGACTTAGACTAATAAAACATTCATTTTAATGACTGTTTTTTTTTCCTTTTGTTAATTTTGATTGTTGAAGACCTGAACAAATGCATATAAATGGTGGGATAACTGAGAAAGAAAGTAGGTGGTTTACCTGAATGCTAAAGCGTTTTTTTCCATTTTATTTTATTTTATTTTAATTAAAAAAAAAAAATTGTGCCCAATTTAGTTACAGTTTGCTGGTTAAGTCTTCTCTGGTCTCACAATGCTACCAGCTGGAAGGGTGAACTTGATTGTTCTATGTAGACTCTTGATGACAATTTCTTAGCAGTGGTGGTGATGGGAACCGGGGGTCACAATGGCTACAGTGCAATATCACCAGTTTATTTACTATCCAAAATGACCAGTGAACATAAATGTGTCTTCTGAACCTACATAAGGAAAAATTCTTTGGCTACTGTTTTGCCTTAAAACACCGTCTCCATCTCCACCATTAATGTGTTGTACAAAATATATTTTAGACCAGAATCTTACTTCAAAACTGATGTAAAACAATGTCTCCTGATATTGTGAAGAGGTCATGCTCAACTTTAAATCAATTCAATTAAGTATTAAGAATTTTAAAGAACTGTTGGGGTTCCCCTTTAACTCAACAGGCTTGTACCAGTTTTATTAGGAATATCAAATGACCTCTCTCTCTCTCTCTCTCTCTCTCTCTCTCTCTCTCTGTCTCTATCTCTTTCTCTTTCTCTCTCTCTCTTTCTCTCTCTCTCTCTTTCTCTCTCTCTCTCTTTCTCTCTCTCTCTCTCTCTCTCTCTCTCTCTCTCTCTCTCTCTCTCTCTCTCTCTCTCTCTCTCTCTCTCTCTCTCTCTCTCTCTGTGTGTGTGTGTCTCTCTGTCTTTCTCTCAGGGTTTTTGGGACCAGATGACAGTCATAATGAGGCTGTGACCGATTCCCTCTGAGTACAGTCTTGACTGACATGAGTATGGCAACTGCCAAGAAAGGTGAGTGTCTCGCTCTCTCTCTCGCTCTCTCTCTCTAGCTCTCTCTCCCCTATATTAGGTCTTTAAATTGTACCGTATTCTCATTGTCTCTGTCTCTGTCTGACACAAATTCTGACTGAGTACCTGTCTGAGTGTTTGACTACAGTGTTCTCTCTCGTATGCTCATAAAACTAAACTAATACCTAATTACATTCTAAGTAGTGCTTTATTGTGCTAAGGCTTGTTCCAAATGCTCAGAACAAAGAGCAAGTGCTCTAAAAATAATCCAGCTTTATCAAGCTGTAGGCTATTGAAAATGCCACTCAGCTTTTCCACACTTTGGGCAGCCTGCTGTTTTTTTTTTTTTTTTTTTTTTTTTGTTCATGAAAAAGAGACTTAAAAAAGATATCAATAAAGCTCAGTGTAGGGCAGAAATTGAGTTTTTAACATTGCTGCCGGAGGTTTTGCTGTTTTAGGGAAGGGGTTCTGTTCTTTGGCGTGTGTGTGCGAGTGAGAGAGTACAAGTCTGTTATTATAAATAATATGAAGCTCTTTTTCATCTGATGGCAAGCGCAGCTGAAGTGAAAATTGCTCTGTAGCTCTGAACAAAAGTGCAACACGCAGCTCAACACAGACAGCGTCTTACTATGGCTTATTGCAGTTATCAGCTGTTCTCGCAGAGTTCACAGTCTGGCCGTCCTCTGGAGACACACATGGACATCAGAGCGCTTTTCTGATTGGTGATTACCATGGCAACCAGGATGAGATGGAGGCAAGACTGATCATTTTTTAGAGCCTCTGTTGTACTACTGAAATGCTTGGTGCTCAGTAGTCTCTCTCTCTCTCTCTCTCTCTCTCTCTCTCTCGCGCGCTCTCTCTCGCGCGCTCTCTCTCGCGCTCTCTCTCTCTCTCTCTCTCTCTCTCTCTCTCTCTCTCTCTCTCTCTCTCTCTCTCTCTCTCTCTCGCTCTCTCTCGCTCTCTCTCTCGCTTTCTCTCTTTTATAATTTATATATTATATAGTAATAAAGTGAGTCCTCTACAAACTTGAATAATCAGGTTTTTTTTTTTTTTGTTTATTTTGATGTACAGTTTCTGTTTTTTCCCCTGTGATAAAATATAAGAACTAATGTGCCATGACCTTTGCACACGACACATTTTATTTCTTCTATTGTGTTAAATTTAGCACATAAACAGTAATTGTACATTAAAAATGTGCGGAACTTAGTTCTCTTTAGAGGATTTCTTAACTTATTTTCATCAGCCAAACATGTAATTCGCATGCTAGTATGGAAGTAAAGAATAGGAAGTGCAGAAATACGGCTCAGTAATGCAGCTGAACACACAACGCTCGTAAACTGACTCTGACCAAACAGGGATGATATACACAAAGCAAAAGCATCACCATCTAGACACAGGTGCGGTCAATGAACAGGCTCAGTGGTTAGGGCAGCGTCAGAGCAGGAAGATTTCAGCTTGAGCATGTGAGTTTGATTTCACTTAAAGTGCCCATATTCCACAGTTTGCAATTCACAATTTGTGTTTTATTTTTTTAGTCTTTTTATGTTTGTGTGGTTGTATATATACTAATAATACAATTTTTCATATCAATTTTCTGCCTTTTCTTCAAACTTTAGATAAAAAAACAGGTTGCTTTTGTTACTGTGTCCTGAAGACTTATATAATCACTACCAGAACAAAACATCATGTCTCAAAAAAGTAACTTTATAGCAGAACCAAAGCCTTCTTAACTTTTATGCTAGCAAAAGATTTTATTTTAAGTCATTTTTGACCATTTCTCTTGGTCTGTTTGTCATGAACTTTTGGCAGCTAGTAAAGCAGTATATGAGTGATGAAGGAACCAGTGCAAACATTTTCAACTGTATGCTTTATGGCTTTATCTTGTAACAAACCACAAAAGTACTGCTGAATGAACTTGAAGTTACCTGCCAAAATGGGGACAGTATAATTGCAGCTATGAATACAAGAAGGCAAGGTTTATTCTAACTGACATGTAGAACACTCTAACTTTTACAAATAAAGACTAAAATTCTTGAATGCTATAAGAGCGCTTTAAAGGGTCCCAGTTTCAGAGGTATTCTGTAGGACATTAAGCGTGTAGCAGGACGAACACAAAAAAGCAGAATCCAGTAGCACCAAAAAGCAAATCGTTTATGTGAATTGCAGCATTTTTATCTGTTCACAAAAGATATAGATGTGCAGGGAGTGAGGAAGGTCTGGGAGGAGAGAGAAAAACACACACCAGAAAAGGGCCTCAAAGAGGATTGGGAAAAAAAAAAGTCTAAGAAAAAGAGTGAGGCTGTATTTATGAGCATGTGAAAGGCATGTACAGAAAGAGTGGGCTTCATACACATGGAGTACAAAGCTTCCTCACCCTTCTCTCCATGCTGAAGTGCATAACTGGATTACCGCACAGCTGTGAACACAGTGATAGCAGAGCTTGTGCTCCAAAGAAGTTATAAAAGAAGGTACAGTTCCATTCTGACTGACCTCTGGTATGCTCTGAATTATGCAAATAACTATATAACTATAAACTGTAGCAGATCAGTTTAGAATAATCTAGAGTTCCAGTTGCAGTCTGGGTTTGCCACATGTGGTTGGTGGAATTCTGTACTCTTTGTATATAAGCTCTTCTTGAGACAATCTAAATGACCTCTTGCACATCTGAAAAGTACAACTGGGGGTAGTAGGCCTGGATATTGGTGATAACTAACAAGGTGATAATCAGCCAGTTGGGATAAAGAACTGAAGGAAAGAGACGTACTGAGGGCTCATTGAGTGTTAACCAGTGTGCTAAATAATATTAAATAATATTTATATGTAACATATTCCCTTTTACACTGCTGGGATAGGCTCCAGCACCCCCTCGCAACCCTGATGGAGAAGCGGCTTAGAAAATGGATGGATGGATGGATATTCCCTTTTGCTTTTAAAACAATTGACATTAATAAGCTGTGGTAGATTCAGTTTTGCACTCACTCTTGTAGGTTTCCCTGAGTGCAGCTTACCATTTAAATAAAATTCTCAACATTTACTGTATGACCTAAATGTCCTGATGGTTGTGGGGTGTTGCCCAAAACCTCAATTTGAACAAGCATTAGCAACCAGCGACAGAGAGCTCAGTAGTTTGAATGACGGCTCCAAGGTATTGTATTTAAACTGAACCCAGTCATCTCGCTGTTCAGTGGGCACCAGGTGAGGTCAAACGTGTCGCTTCCTAATTGGCTTCTCATGCAGATGATGGCAAGAATGTATGCAGTGAAATAAGTGTGCTGTGAAATAAATTGTGTAAAATATATTGTAGAATAGAGGTAAGAAACAACAGAGTAAGAGAGACAACGTGAAAACAAAAAGCCCTATATAAACATGTATTATAATATTGATCACCATAAAATAAACAAATAACTAAACGATACTCTGTGCTTTGTATTATCGAGCAGCTTCTACTTCAAATATTACAGTGCGGTCTTTCGAGTCAGTTTTATCACATCATTTTCTATACTGTAATCAGTAAGTGTTTATTTTGTAAAGTGTAAAGTTAAGTTGTAAAGTGATTGTCCAGCCTGTGAATGAAAAGACATACAGTCCAGTCTCTCTCTCTTGAGAGGTCAGTGCCATAGGTTGATCTAAAATGGTGTGCCTTTATTTTGGGACTGAAATCATTTACAAGATGTTTGCATATATATGCGTTGCATTTATGCAATTAGTGGCTTTCTCTTTGAGCCAATGTTTTCATTGTGTGGACTCCTGTGACGCCTCTGGTAAAGTGAGGTATGACAAGCTTTAACAAAGCGGGTTAAGTTCCCATCTAGGCATTATTAGATGTTTTTAAAGTGTAAAATTTTAATTTATTAATAAATGTATTATCAAATGGTAATATGGCTCTTGATTCAACAGCTTTGACCAGCTCTAAAGTAAGGAGTGTTAGATAATTGCTGTAGTAAGAGCTGTGATTTACTTAAATATTCACACATTTAACAAAAATTATGTAATAAAGAATAATAGGGGAAGCTTTTTGGGCTTTAGTTGTTCTAATACAGGCTGTGTAGCCCTGTAGTGAGCCAGCTTTGAATGGAAAATCAAGTCGGTCTAATAAAAAACAACTAGAATGAACTCACAATTAAAGTCATATTACTCAAGTTACAGTACATTTTTATATGAGAATAGAAAAATAAATAGAAAGACTGTGGAAACAGGTGCAACAAAAGACCGGCTTCAATGTTTTATTATTTGTAAATCATTCTTAAGTTGTTCCAAATTTTACCCCTTAAAAGGCCTGCACCCAGCAGTAGGTCCAAAGTTTTATTATACACTTTTATAAGCCAAGAAAAGCTCAGCCAGTTTGCATTGAAGTCCTTGTAGTTACTGGATAATAAGCCTTAGTATGTAATAAGCCTGTGATTTTAAGGGGTTGAATTTGGGACAACTTATTTTTAACATCAAAATAATAACAACAGAATTCCAGGGACAGGACTGTGTAGGTACTGATATTTTGGGGTGTTTGTACATCACATCTTGCCTGTGCTCAAAGTAGCTTACTATGTACTGCTCGCATACTTATTGTGCACAAAAATAGTAAGTAGAATGTAGTTTGTGACCAAAATGAATTTCCCCAGTATGCAAAATATTTCCATACGCTGCCAGAACAATGTCTATGATATACTGCATCCCAAAATGCAGCGCAGCTATTTAAGGAGTACATCACCACTGATGTAACTGCCTGATTTGCTTCAAACTGTTAAATGTCCCTGGGATCATTCTTTTATGGATACATAAATTAAATTAATCAATTTGTCCTACTGCTGCTTTCTCTGCTGATGTTGAGGTGGGTTTGTCTATTTAATAAATTTAACATACAGCACAGATAACATGGTAAAAACAGTATCTGAACAAAGTTGGTCTCAACCAAACGGTCCACTCAGCATCGGATTTTCAGGTTCCCGTGTGGAGTCATGCTGCTTATTATGGTCAAATTAGCTCATATTACCAACGATGAATGTAATAAAAATTAAGTGACAGAGGAAAACAGGTAGGTTTGGAAACCACACAGGTTTACTGCAGACGATTCCAAAGGTGACATTTTTGAAGTTTATTTGAGGCTTTGGAGATGAGTAGAAAACAAAATCCATTTTGTCATGGTGTCTTTCAAAACTCAGCAGACACGTCTCTTGATCAAAATATATCCACACGGGTTGCTAAAGACCTGACCTGAAAAAGAGCTGGAAAGTGGCTAACAGCGGTTGCTAAGCAGTGATTGGAGGGCTGTGGAAAATAGGACAGGATGGAGATGGTCTGATTGGCTCAGTCCTTGATGTTGGCCGTCTATTTGTGCCCCTTGTCTGTAGTACAGCACAGAGATCTTGTTATATATTGGATACTATACTGGATATTACTATGAAGAGTAGCATGCAGTGTACAGTATAGTGTAGTATGGAGTATAGTAGTGTGCCATTTTGAATGCACACCCTTGTTTGTGTTGTCAACCTACCAAGAGCTTCTTAAAGTCACCTCCTTAACAATAACACCAGGATGACCATATTTCCTTTCTGTACTGAGAGAAGGAATGAAGGATCGTCTGTGTTACGTATTTAAGGCCTTTTCTATCAGTGGATGATCACTCTTTCTTTATTTGATTCCACAAGATTAGAAACATAGTCCTAATTAGAATTGGTGTCTAATTTCACTCCCAGACATTTTGTAATACAATAAGGTTACAGATAAGTACAGATAAGTACCTGTATATTTGTTCTACAAACCACCTTTTAAAACAATAACTTTCACGTTTCATAATTCCCGAGAATTGTAAGTATGTTTGTTACTGTTGTAAAGATGTAATAGGCTGCAGCAATGTATTAATAACATATACTCATGATGCTGCAAATGACCTGAACTCTGCTGTGATGTGAGGCATTTAAAGAGAATGCCTTTAAAGGCCTGAGATCAGTGGTACTGACATATTTGAAATGATTTAAACTTCTCATACTTCAATAATCAACCAGCCTTTCATTGCAGATTTTGCACTGAACATTTTATTTGTTGTTTTACTTTTTTTTGAGGCATTTTTACTCTCTTAATTTCATTAGCCATGAGGCGAGGCTTCTCCAGCAGCAAAGACAAGAGCTTCTGAATACTAAATATAGAAACTAATACTAATGTAATGAATGCATACTTGAGTAATCAGTTATTTAGGCCAACCCTACAACTGCATTATCATGTGAGGCCATTGATTGAGTGGCTTATTTAAAAGAGAGTGATGTGCCCACAGTTTGCTTCTTCTCTGTTTCTTTGATTTCTTTTTAATGTTGTAGTAGAATTTTCATGTGGGTGATTTTAAAGGGGAAATCCACCTATTTTTTTTCTCCATAATGCAATCATTAAAATGTAAACAAAGTAATTCAGCATGATTTGCTACAAAATGTACATTGTGGAGAAATGCATAATTGTTTACTGTGGTGGTGATGGGAACCAAACGTCCCCAGTGTTTTTAATGCCTCTAAAAGTTCCTTTACAGAAATGTATTTAATGGTTATGAATACACTGCCTGATGCCTGAAACACTGTTTTCTCATAGTATAGAATAAAAAAAAATCCTATATAGATAAAAATGAAGTAATCTCACGGCTTCCTCCGAGCGATTATTGATTGCAGGGCAGAGCACAGTTCCTGCTATTCTCATGCCTAATGAGTCATTGTAAGACATGTTGTGGTGCCCAAAAAAGGGCCTCATGTTTAGTTTTCTGTCTAGCTGCAGTGATGCTTTGTGGTTGGTACATTCTGATGATATGCTCACAAACACATGACTGTTATCAGATAAAAAAGCAAACACTGATGGACTGGAAAAGAAATAGCTCTCTGGGTGGGAAAAGGCCAGCATTAGAAGTCAAATGTAAATATTGAGCAGAAATGAATCTAAAGTAAACTGGTGGTTTAGTCATGAGATAGGAAGACGGGCGTACAAAGACTTGGAACTGCAGATGACCAAGTTCTGCATTGGTTGGATCAGGGCAGGGGACATAAAAGTAATAAAAAATGACTGTATTGTTACAACAGAATAAATGCAACAAAATTTGTGTTGGTCTCCAGACTCATCTTGTCTTAACATCCACATTTACATTATTTACATTACAGTAAAGCTCTGCCTGTTTATTACTGGAAACTGATGAAATTGGTAAGTGCTGAGATAATCCCCCGCCTTAAACCCTTTCATTCTCTGGACTGTTGCACATCTTTAGAAAAATTCTAAAGAGATGACAAGAATATTTTATAATAGACTCTTTTTTTTTTTCCTCTGGGGCTTTGCAGCCAGATCTTTTCAGAGTGTCAGGTTAGATTTGAGTAATTATCCTATAAAAGGCTCCTCACTGACTTGGTGAACATTCCATTCAGCTTTTTAGAAAGTGCTTTACAGTTTTTATAATGAGACCACTGCGTACAAATTGCCTATTTTTAAGAACACTTGAAGAGATGCTATGCAAGAGAAAAAAGAGAAAGTGAGATAAAAGGCTGTGTATGAATTTAAAAACAGAGCAGCTGAGCTATAACCAATACAAAAGCCTGAACTGCCTCATGTAGAACCAATAATAGCGTGGCTCCAATTTCAACCCCCCAGATGCTGAACCTCCAAAATGTCAGCATCAGCCTGTCACAAAAGCCCTTTCAAATGTACATTAGTGTACAAAAGTTTGAACACCTCTGGTCAAATTACTTGTTTGGTTGATGTTCTAAGTGAAACGTTAAAACATGCTCTACAGAGAACACAGTTTATGGCATTTTTCTACAAATTCTCTTAATTTGCTGAGTTGAAATATTGGAAAAAATAAAACATACTATGTAAAATGAGCCAGAACTTTTGTTTCTGCAAATAAAATGAATAAAATAAAATAATGCACAGGCGTGTTCTGTGTAGAAGGTGTGTCAAGTTTCACTTAAATCTCCCAAACACATAATCTGACCTGGGATGCCCAAACTTTTCATACAACTGTATCTACAAAATGTAAATAGATTCTGACAGAAGCAATTAGGACAAATTTTGTCATGTTTTATTATGTTCATGAAAGATGGCAAGGTTTTTTTTTCTCCTTTTAGACTGTATTAGAATCATTGCACTCTTATCTGTATGTAAAGGTGAGGAGAGGCGCTGGTCTCTTTAGCAGGAGGGATTCTATGCATGTGTGTTAATAATTCTCTTTTGTTAATGATTCTGTAGCTTCCTCTAAAGCGGGAGGTGTTCGCTTTGCTGAGGAGAACACTGCCGCTGCTGCTGCTGCTGCCGCCGCTCACTCTCATGTGCACTTTGACGAGAAACTGCACGACTCTGTTGTCATGGTGATTCCTGAGACAGACGGGAACTTCCTAGTTAAGGTGAGTTTGGGTCACTTGCTGATGCTGAAAGCTCCATTACATGATTTTTCTATGATTGTTAAGAGATCACTTTCTGTAGACAAACGCAAAGTGCGACTCATGTTTAGACTGTTGTAGTCAATAAATTAGGGGTATTATGTGTGTGTGTGTTAAATGGACCCTTCTACAGAATTGGTTCAAAGTCTGAGCTGTAGACTTATTTCAGATTTTTAACTGATTTGCACTTTAGACTAAAATGCTTTTGCTTTGAGTGATTTTATTAAAACAAATGATCAAATGTTTCATTTTGTCACTAACAAAACAATCATAACACTACTAAAACTTAAAAAAAAACAAAAAAAAAAATAGAACAAAACAGTTTTTTGGTAATGATAATTTTAGCGAATTTTAAGCATAACTCAAAAATGATAGTCAGTACATGACTGGCAAACACAGCTTTCAAGGGTTAAAACTCACAAAATCATATTTTTTATTAAAACAAAGTTTACTTAAGTGCAGAAAATGTGTTTTGGTAGTGACTATTCTTAATGTTACACACTGGTTTTCAGACTTTGGGATTTACTTCAAAACAGTGGGCTCTAACTGCTCACCATGTGGTCTTGAGGGACAGGGATGCAGTCTCTGTTCTACAGTGCAGGGGTGTGGCTAAAATAAGGCGTCGCCTGTAGGCAAAAATTAATTTATGTCTCGGTAGTAGCAAGAAATTGTGGGACAGCATTTCTTGCGTAGCGCTTTTGTACTCATTTGTGCATTGTACTCATGATGAATCTTATTATTTCAACAAAGAAATAAAAAAGATCTTTTAAAAAATTATTTTCACAAATTGAGATTTAGTGGTTGGGGTTTAGGACAGACACTTCATAACAGAAAGTAGCCCATAAATGATAATGTTGTATATATTTAGCGTATTACTATGTTAATGCTTTTGGTTCGAATAGATAAAAACATAGTTCTTGGAAAAATGTAAGGTCTGAATAACTGATAGTGTTTATTGTTCTGTGGGACTGCAGTATAAGTGGTTGAATGGTCCATTTATAATATAATCTCTTATTTATGTGTTTAATGATCATGAAGACAGGTCCTGATTTTTCCCTCATCTAGCATGCCTGATTCAACCCATGAACCAATTAACAGGCTTCTTGTGTGTCCTCACGGGTCAGTGTTAGAATAAAACATAAAAATGTGTCTGGGATTGGGAACCCAAGCATGATACCATCCTGCTTATTTCACGTATATTTGGTGTATATTTCAAAACTGTGGTCCCCAAGCCTCTTCCAGGAAATATGTCCAGCTCATAACGGAGTTGCTGGTAGAGGCCCTCTGGAAAAACATGAAGATGTTGTGCAATATGAACTCTGTAGAAAGCTAGATCTCCAGGAAATGAGCTGCAGCCCTCTAATATAAAGCATGTATAAAGTGAGGGGAGAGGTCTCTGTTAGGAGTGGCCTCTTGAGAGAACCACCATTGTATGTGTAATTATTCTGTGAGTGAGCAGGAGAACAGTGTGAACCGTAAGCCACTGCTTGATCAGAGACAAGGCCACATTTTATTAAACATCTTTGCTTGAAAGTGCTGATCTAAGTCTATATGTTATTGGTTCATATAATTCTATTCAACGTTATATGAAAAATGAGCATTATTAATCTGATAAATATGTGCATTGAGCTCAACTCAACTGAAGACAACATGGGAGACTAGGAGAAGAATCCAAAGCAAACACTAAAGTCACGTTTCTAACCACCATCAACAACATCCAAAATGCTGGAATTACTTGAAGAATGGTGTCAGGAATGCTGTAGACTTTGGAGGGCTGGAGTCAATGCCAAGAGAAATTCCATTAATCATTGTAGTGTTGATGGTAGGAAGCACTCTGTTGGCAGCTGCTCAAGAGTCTGCCTTGTTGTTGGGCTGAAAGTTGGCATCTTGGAGGGCAGCAGCATGTGGTTTACATTATTTTCATACTCCGCTCATTGAATGCCTCCAATTAGCATTTTGCAAGTGACGTGAAACTAATTATTGGTTACTAGATTCCACTGATAGTTACTCATGTTAGCATGTTTTGGTTGAGCTGTTCATTAAAATCAGCAATAGCTGCAATCATCGGGCCAGCTATTACTGCTCCGCTATTAGAGTTGTACAAATGGGGGCAGGCTTTAAAGGGAGCACACTCTTAGTGGTGTATTGTAGCACAAAAGTTTAACAAGTAGTCCCGAGACGTGTGTTCTCATAATGAGACTCCATGCGGCTTTGTGAGACAATGCCTGGGGTGGCAATTACGCTGTTTAAGTGGTGCCTAATAAGCCTTTAAATAACTTTCATACATTACTCTAAGTGGGATGATATGGTATCCAGTATATCAGATAATATAGTAGTTGCTATATATACGTTTTGAACGCAGCTGGTAACATCACTACCAAATAATATGGTGATTTTCTGTGTGTTTTAAAAATTCAGTTGACAAATATACAATGCTGAAAATGACTAAGGCCAATTTACCACAGTACAAATTCAAGGCCAATAATTGAAACTCCCATTATAAACAAGATCATTTTATAAATGCACTGTTTCGCCTTTCAGATTAATGTAAGTTTGGAGAGGAGTTGATCATTATGCCGTTTTGTGAATTAGTATAATGGATTAGTTAAATTAAGCCCATTGGGACAGGCTAGGATGCAGCTTTGATCACACTTACACACAACTACCTTTTTGTGACCAGAGGCTGGCTCACTGCCAGAGCAAAACCCCTCTCTTATCTCCTCTAAGCCCCTCCATTTGCTCTGAAGGCCAGGAGCAAGGTTGCCAGATCCTTTTCAGAGTCTAAACCCATTATCTCTGCAGACCTGTGTCTGTTTATTCAATCCCTCTTATTAACTCACTCTGCTGCCTGCGCAATCTGACATCCAGACGTCCATGCTGTGGTTAAGAGTAGCGCTGGATGCTGTATCAGAAGTCTGGTGCTTTTTCGGTACTAAAACCTGGTAAACAATTCGGTACTGTAACTTTAGATACTTTGGATTCTTTATTTTGAATAAGCTAACTTGTGCTGACAGTGTATTTTGCCAAACGGCAAAACTGTACATATACAGTTATACATGAACATATACATGCTAGTCTTTTTTATGTGTCATTTTGGTATCAAGTCGAGATGGCGTATCTGTATTGGGCTGATATCAGCAGAAAACGCTGGATCAGAAATCAGACTGAAATAAAGAATATAGTATTAAATAATATGTAGCCTAAAATTAGGCAATTATATTGGCAGTATTGTAGTCCAACTTTGAAGGCAAAGGTTGCTCTGTCCCTTTTTCTCTAGAACTCTGAAAGGATCACCACCTAAAGTCAACTGTACATGAGCCAAACGACATGCATCCACTTTTTACAATGAAATGAAAATATAGTAATAACATGAGATGTTTGAATTTTGGTAATGACCTCAGCAAACAAATAATGTCCAGTTAGGCCATTACAAAATGTAAAAGTTGGATCCTCAACAAGCAGCAAACAGATTTCATTTAAACATGCAGAGAAAGGATGTTTTATTCTGTTTGAATGTTTTGTTGACATTCAATAGTGATTGAAAAAAGTTCAGTTTCCAGTTACCTCAGACAGAGGGATTGACCTTGGCTGGTCTGGAGAACAATTTCTGAGCCCACTGAGACAAGCCTGAACTTGAGCACTACAGCGCTAATAAAGTGTTTGAAAGTAGTTTGAATATGATGGTCTGCTTTATATATGCACATGTTAAGTGATGTGCTTTAATTAAGAGCAGCTCATTTTAAAACTTAGTTTTACAAAAAGTTACATCAAAGCTCACAAACCCAGGCTTTGTGAGAACTGATGCTTCTCGAAATAAGCCTATGTAAGTGTATATGTAAGTGTGTGTCAGTTGCCATGAAAGGCCTTTGTAGGTAGTAGCTTTATGAATGCTGCCAAAAATACCTGAAGTTTTATTTATCCAGGTAAATAATGCATTTGCTTATGTAAATAGTGTTACCTAGGAATCATATTTACCTAGGTGTAAAATGTAAAACACAGTATTTGCCTCTAACAGTGTCAGAGTTTTGCATGGTCTCTTTCTTTTTCTGTGATGTTTGTTCTTAAATGGTATTTGGCAACAACAAGGCGCATTTGCTTGCCAGTTTTTAATGTGTTACTGAATAAATGCTTTGTAGCTGGATGTTTTTTGGACATTGGGGAGTGAGAATTGATGACAGTCAAAGGCTCAGATGAACTCAACACACAATCTCAAGTGTGTTTTGTTCAGAGAGAGTAAACATCTTTTGAGCATTAGAATTTGGGTTTCGTTCCAATATCACACAGACTTGACTGTGTCCTCTCATGCAAATATCCCAATTGATATTACACTCACATACACACTTGTGTTCTGTTGTTTCTTTGATTGTGGCTGCCACATGGGTGACACACAAGCATACACCCATTTACTCTGATCAGCTGCGTGACATAATGCCCAAAACTTGTGCCGACTGCACACCCACAAGTTGCTGTAGAGACAGCTGTTTGGAACTTTGGATCTGCTCTGGAATTTGTTTGCGCTCAGTATCCAAATGAGTCATGACTCACAAACCCCACCCTCTTTCTCTTTTTACCCATCTCCATTACATCATTACTGTGGAGGGACCTGCCTTGTAATATACAAAAAAGGCATTAGTGAACTCTGATAACCATGTACCATGGGTAAAGATTGGCTTGTGTTATTTTGACCAAAACAAGAGAGTCATCCAGACAGGAATTGGACAGGATGCTCTTAGAAAACTGTAGCATTTGCAGTGATGGTCACAGCAGTGATCTCCTCCTGGAGATTTATTTTCCTGCTGAGTTTAGTTTTTGTACTATTCTCAGTTAAATAAAGAGTTTAAATGATTAATAAGCTAATGTTATAATACTTTTTAAGGACCCCTGTCACATCTGTGAAGGCACCATTAATGTTGCCCTATATATACAGGTTTTTACTACTCTGTAGTAAAAGCATCTAAAACTGACCTGCCTGCAGTCGAGACCTGTGATCCAATGAAAACATTTGGTGCAGTATGAATGAAAAATATGACAAAGGAGACCCTGAGCTGTTGAGCAGCTGAAATCCTACATCAAGCAAGAATAGGAAAACATTTAATTTTCAGAACTACAGCAGTGTCTCCTTAGGTCCCAAACGTATACAGAGTTCTGTTAAAAGAAGAGGTGATGAAAAACAGTGGTAAACAGGCTCCTGTCCCAACTTTTTTGAAATGTGTTGCGGTTATTAAATGTGAAATGGGCATTTAAAAAAAAAAAAAAAACAATAACATTTCTCAGTCTCAACACCTATATTCAATCAAATTTAGGGTTTAAATGATTTGCACATCATTACGTTCTTTTTTTTATTAGCATTTTACACAGCATCCTAACTTTTTGGAGTTGTACAATGAACTTGTAAATCTAACGGTTTCTTTTTCTTTTCTTGTTTTTTTCCAGTAAGTAAATTCCAGAGAGACTATATGTGCACCTCTCATATTGTCCATGCTAATATAAGCTACTTTTCTCTTCCCTAACTTAAGTTACTTATTGTCTTCAGAAACATTTTGAGTGTTTATATTGCACTCCTTTTTTAGCTGACATTTAATCAATGCATGCAAACTTTTAGCAAGTTGTTTGTACTAGATCATTCGTCCCTGCCTCTGTCTGGTGCCAGGCCCAACAGATGCAGCTTCAGCCTCAGCAACTCTGTCTCCCCTTCTCCATACCCCTACCAATGAACCAGCCCTGCATGACCGCACCCCTACCAATGAACCAGACCTACCCCCCCATACCCCTATCAGTGAACTAGCCCTGCCTCCCCACACCCTTACCAATGAACCAGCCCAGCCTCCCCACACCCCTACCAATGAACCTACCCCCCCCATACCCCTATCAGTGAACCAACCCTGCCTCCCCACACCCTTACCAGTGAACCAACCCTGCCTCCCCACACCCCTACCAGTGAACCAGCCCTGCCTCCAGCTAGTAAGTAGCCAAGCTAGTGCTAAGTTTTCATGCTGCTGTTGTCAAATATCATTACTGAGGCGTGCTATGTAATAATTTACCACAGTTACGTGTTTGTCATGAATATTTTGGCATAATTATGAGAGTTACAAGGTGCTGTAAGTTGCTAACTACACTGCTCAAAAAAATAAAGGGAACACTTTAACAACACAGTATAACTCCAAGTAAATCAAACTTCTGTGAAATCAAACTGTCCACTTGGGAAGCAACACTGACTGACAATCAATTTCACATGCTTTAGTGCAAATGGAATAGACAACAGGTGGAAATCACTGGCGATTAGCAAGACACACTCAATAAAGGAGTGGTTCTGCAGGTGGGGACCACAGACCACTTCTCAGTACCTTTCTGCTTTCTGGCTGATGTTTTGGTCACTTTTGAATGTTGGTGGTGCTTTCACACTCGTGGTAGCATGAGATGGACTCTACAACCCGCACAAGTGGCTCAGGTAGTGCAGCTCATCCAGGATGGCACATCAATGCGAGCTGTGGCAAGAAGGTTTGCTGTGTCTGTCAGCGTAGTGTCCAGAGGCTGGAGGCGCTACCAGGAGACAGGCCAGTACACCAGGAGACATGGAGGAGGCCGTAGGAGGTCAACAACCCAGCAGCCTTTGTGCAAGGAGGAGCAGGAGGAGCACTGCCAGAGCCCTGCAAAATGACCTCCAGCAGGCCACAAATGTGCATGTGTCTGCACAAATAGTTAGAAACTGACTCCATGAGGATGGTATGAGGGCCCGACGTCCACTGATGGGGGTTGTGCTCACAACCCAACACCATGCAGGATGCTTGGCATTTGTCAGAGAACACCAGGATTGGCAAATTCGCTACTGGAGCCCTGTTCTCTTCACAGATGAAAGCAGGTTCACACTGAGCACATGTGACAGACGTGACAGAGTCTGGAGACGCCGTGGAGAGTGATCTGCTGCCTGCAACATCCTTCAGCATGACCGGTTTGACCGAGTGGGTCAGTATTGGTGTGGGGTGGCATTTCCTTGGAGGGCCGCACAGCCCTCCATGTGCTCGCCAGAGGTAGCCTGACTGCCATTAGGTACCGAGATGAGATCCTCAGACCCCTTGTGAGACCATATGCTGGTGCGGTTGGCCCTGGGTTCCTCCTAATGCAGGACAATGCTAGACCTCATGTGGCTGGAGTGTGTCAGCAGTTCCTGCAAGATGAAGGCATTGAAGCTATGGACTGGCCCGCCCATACCCCAGACCTGAATCCGATTGAGCACATCTGGGACATCATGTCTCGCTCCATCCACCAACGGCACGTCACACCACAGACTGTCCAGGAGTTGGCGGATACTTTAGTCCAGGTCTGGGAGGAGATCCCTCAGGAGACCATCCGCCACCTCATCAGGAGCATTCCCAGGTGTTGTAGGGACGTCATACAGTTACGTGGAGGCCACACACAATACTGAGCTTCATTTTGACTTGTTTTAAGGACATTACATCAAAGTTGGATCAGCCTGTAGTGTGTTTTTCCACTTTAATTTTGTGTGTGACTCCAAATCCAGGCCTCCATTGGTTAATAAATTTGATTTCCATTGGTGATTTTTGTGTGATTTTGTTGTCAGCACATTCACTTTGTACAGAACAAAGTATTCAATGAGAATATTTCATTCATTCAGATCTAGGATGTGTTATTTGAGTGTTCCCTTTATTTTTTTGAGCAGTGTACTTTAGTCAGTGGCCACACACTGTAGTGAGGCCAAATGTGATATCTTTTCATGGGGCCCAAAATCCTAGTCGGTCCTAGTCGGATAATAAGCGCACCAATGCAAGAGGTACTGGTAGAGTTAAAAATAGTAGCGACTGGTAGAATGATGGAAATGTTCTAAAACATTAATAGCCCAAAATATCAATTACATCATGTAGACGAGATATCCAAATGCTGCCAAGGTTCGAGGAAATTAGAAAGTGAAACCTCACTGTAGATTTGTGTTTTGGCAACTTTCACATTCTAAACACACCGTGGGCATTGCCTTGCGTTACCATGGAGACTGAGTGGGCGGACCCTGCTGCAGTGTGACTTTACGTTGGCTGAACAGGCGGTAAGCTGAACTTGAGGTGCGTTCACTGGACACTGTTTCATGGACACACTTTAGGACTACATGTAGTTTCCTTGTGAAAGTAGTCACTGATATTTTTTTCGAAATCTGAGCCAGAAGCTTGTTGCGTCACAGCGGGGTTTGGGCCCATTTTACCCCTGAGTACAGACCATTGATTGGTCAAATGTAGTCAGCACCAAATCATCATGCGCTGTCAGTCAAGTCAAATGGCAGAAATTTCTAAAAACACTTGCGAACTAGCTAGAATAGCTGTCTGTGACTCTCTTAGAAAACTAAATGCACAGCAAATGGTTAATCAGAAATGTCTCCATTGTTGCTGCTGTTTTTTCAGATTCAGATTCCTTTATTGATCCCAGGGGGAAATTGCAGGTTTTGCATTTTGTGTTTATTGGTAAGCATCATGAGCATCATGTGAACATCAGCCTCTAGAGAACCACACCTAATTTTAGGGTTCTGTTTTGTGAGCTGGTGCT
The DNA here is from genome assembly GCF_015220715.1 of Pygocentrus nattereri. Lineage (NCBI taxonomy): Eukaryota > Metazoa > Chordata > Actinopteri > Characiformes > Serrasalmidae > Pygocentrus > Pygocentrus nattereri. The sequence goes on along the minus strand of NC_051212.1, from coordinate 18,478,420 downwards.
CGACAAAGGTCTGCATGTTTCTGGTTTAGGAATGTTGCACTGCCTGGTGGAAAAGACTATACCATGCTGCCCCATCTTACCTAACACTAACTTCTGAAGATGCTTATTAGCTGGAGCTGGTGTGGTGGATTGTGCCTGGAATTAGACTCCACAGGAAGGCAGATCTCTGAAAACAGGGTTGGAATCACTCTAGTTCAGATGGATTTGTATATTGCAGACCTATCTGTGATATTAACACTTTGAATGCTAATGTCATGATAACAGTTAGCAAATGATATATTGCGCAGGCCAGTGATATTCTTGTCATTATGGTACTTTGCAGTACAGAACCTCTTTCTGTGATAAAATACCTAAAGGCCCACTGTTTTTTTCTATTATTTTATTTTTTTACACAGAGTAATCCTTTAATCCAGTGTTAGATGCTTCTGTTCCTGTTGTGCTCTCTGCAGGTGGGCTTCCTAAAAACTCAGCACAGGTATGAGATCATCTTTACGCTGCCAGAGATTCCAGCGCTTGGGAAAGATGTGTGTCCAGCTCCGGTGCCCAACCCTTACCTCCAGATAAAAGATATTACAGTGGCCCCTGACGGTATGTCCCTGCATTCCTGTTGTTTTATCACAGTGATCCAAGCCCAAGGGCTTCCATTATTCCAGATACATAATCCTCTTCATTTAGTTCCTTTTCTAAGTCCTTAAATAAATTATATGATGTTTGTTGCATTTCAGTACTCAGTACTCAGAACACCTCAAAGCAATACTGCTGATCTTTGACAAGGTTCCTTTTAATTGTGAAAATCAGCTTTAGATCAACACTCTTTAACATCTTTATATACATGTTGTATCTTTTTCTTGATGTATACTCAATCTGACTGACTCATCTTTATACCAAGGCTCATTCAGATTTTGCTATCCAGTGTTGATGACAAATTGTCTGACAATTTGTTTCACAAAATCAATTGTTTGACAAAGTCAAACCTTTTTTTTTCACCTTGTTAGTTCATGGCCCTGGTCATGTTAAGCATGATTTATCATCTGCTGCAACATCAAAAAAGACAGAATTGTTATTTTCCTATAATTTTACAACAAAATAATGACTCTTGCTCAACTAATACATTTTCAAATTTTTTTTACATTTGAAAAGTAATATTAACCAATAATATAACCAATAATTTACACACTGTATTTTTCCAAAATTATGCATAATTCAGTTGTTCAAAGTTCAGAGTGGTTTAATATGAAAAAGTAAATGATCAACTCACGTTGATCAAAAAAATTATCAAAAAAAAAAAAGATCAGCTCAGGCTTCTGAGGTGGTGATAGGAACCAGGGTATGAGGATGACAATGCAGAGACAGCTTTTTTTTATTTACTGTCCAAAAGGACCTAATGAACCTACACGACTCAAATTTGTAAAATAACAGTAAATCTGAAATTGGCCAGTGTATTTGTAACCATTTCATGTAATAGCTTTCTGTGAGGTAGATTTTCAGAGATGCTTCACGTGTGAATAATTCTGACTTGTAGAGTTTCTCTGGGTTGGAGCGTTTCACATCAAACCACTCTAAATTAAAAAAAGAAAAAAAAAACTTTTTAAGTTTAAAAGTTTATTTCCATCCCCCCCACATTCAAGATCAGAACTGTAATGAGGAATGCACTACAACTCATCACAGAATGTAGAAATGAATGGCTTATACAATAGTGGGCCTGCACAGCACTGATGTGTTTACCTGTTGAGCATGGAAGAATTTGTCATCAAGTAACAGGCAGAACAGTGCTCACTTCAGGATTCATCCGCTCTCTCTGCTGGCTGACCTTCAGTTAATTCAAGCCAAGCGTTTCAAATGAGCAACAAAACAATAGCAAGTAGATGCACAAATGCTCTTCATTGCGGGCCATTAAATTCAATAAACCATTTATCGTGCATTTGCAAGGCTACGGTTTACTGTGGCTGAGGCTCAGCATGAGCTTTAGGGAACATTAGCAAGGGAGCTGGCAGGCTTCAGGCATTTTCCATTACACCGCTTCGTGTGCCTATGCGCGTGGGGCACTGCGTGTGTGTGAATTTATTGTTTATAATGGTTGCAAGGGAGCAGCAGCCAGCTGAATTTGTGTTTGACCCTGTGGGAGGTTTTATCCATGCAGGGTGATGTCTGACTGCTTGGTGACACCAACTGCCTGAGGTTCATCTCTCACAGTGTGAAAAACATCTGAACAAATTGTAGGATGTGTCGTTATGAAATATCAGACAAGGAGCTTTTCATTGTGAAGACCATCTGAACAAACTCGAATGCATGTCGTTCCAAAGTATAACCAAGGGAGGTTGTTTTCTTTTAGCCAGTATTTTTTAAATTCCCATTTCTAATGCCAATGTCCAGCTGAAATGCAAAAACAGACCTTACTCTGGGGTTTGGTACACATGGAGGGATAAGAATGGAATGTAATATAATATAGACTGACAAGGTGCAATATAATATGCTGGGGCCTCAAGGTATACTGCAGGTGAGACAAACTTATTGTGAACATTTGAGGAGGTTTAGATTTTTCCACAGAGGATATGCTGAGCCTCCCTGTCCTTTTTCCCACCCAGCCCTCTTTGTATTCCCACTAATTCCTCTTTGTATTCTCAAATGTCACATACTGTACCTCTCCCACCCATATTTTCTCTCTCATGTGGTCCTCTTGTTTGCATTAACTCTCTCCCACCTCACTGTAGGGGGGCTAAAGGTGACATGTGAGTACATGGCTCACCAGGAGGGGGTGCTCTGTGAGGAGATGCTGATAGTCAGCGAGAGCAAAGAGGACGTGTGCCTGAAGGTCAAAGTTCATGCCCGTGTTATGGGTAAGTTTGAGGATTCTGCAGCACAGCCAGCCTCTCAGAAGGTAACTTTTGTCTGTTAATTACCCAGAATGTGTCCCCAGATAACATATTTGATAACATATATATACTTTCTGGGGGCTCAGAAGAATAAGTACAACAGCAACTTGAGGTCAGTTTCAAGAGTCTGTGAAAACTTTGACACAGATGGACAAGAATGTGGCACAACACAAGGTGCCAAATCTGGACATGAACGTTCAGTTTAATGCAACTTCCAAAAAAGTCCAACTTTGTGCAAATTTATTTACTATCCTGATTTTTTTTTTTTATTATTTCCCTCATCTTAGGGACAGGAAAAGTCTAGCTATACAATGAAGCTACTTCAGAGTGTTCTGTGCTTATTGCAGCTTTTGTTTCTGTGGACTCCAGAAAATGAGCAAGGAGTTCAGATGAAGACTTCAACTATCAGATTTTATATAGTTGGTTTTTGCTCCCCCCTTTTGGCCAGCTTTGGAATTACATATTGAATATCTAAAATGATTAATAATAATAATAATAATCTAATAATAATAATCCAATAATAATCTTACTCCAGTTAAAGGGTTGGATGGTTGGTTGGTTATTTAATTATTTATTTACTTACTTACTTACTTACTTACTTACTTACTTACTGTTATTTGTAAAATGACTCCAGTAGCAGTAAAATATATTCCCAAAAGCAGCTTGAGTAGAATTACAGAAGTGCCAGGTCTGCTTAAATACAGAACTGAACTTATTGAACATTTATATGAGTAGTAACTGAAGATCGTTAGGCACTAGTCTTTCTTAATGCACTCTTGGTACAAAATAAATGATAAAGCTTAAACCTCAGTTATCATTTTAAAATACTCCGCAAAGTACAAATCCAAGAACATTTACCTTGAAATGTTACTTACATTTTAGTACATGTGACTGAGTAAATGTAACTAGTTACTACACATCTCTGCTTAAAAGAGATTTAGCAAGATGGACAATGTATTTAAAGAGAAAATACATCAGATTATGGATTTGAATAGTGAAATCTAATCAAAAAGACAATCATATAGAACTGCTATTGATGATATGTAAATAAACTGAATTACAAAATGTAAATATACGGAAATAGATGCTGCTTATGAATCTTTTTTCTATATGGATAAAAATCATCAGAAACTTTGTACCGTTTAAGCTTAATCACAAGACTTTAGACTGCAGACTTCCTGGGTGCTTAATACAGATGCCCCACTACTGATACTTGAAGTGCAGCCTGATCTGTCTTCATCTGACACACTTGCTGTTGTAGTAAAACCTCCAACATGGTGGACTTTACTGGCATAGAACAAGTGTTTTATGAAACTTTCATGAACATTTGCAATGATTTTATTTCAGGTCTATTCCAATTTTGAGTCATTTTGGTTGAATATGACTGGTCATATTTTCTGAAATCCAGCTTAATGATAGATCATTGTTGAGAAGTGTATAAACAAGAAATCATTTGTTTAATTTCCGGTTAAAAGAGCTATTAAATAATAAAGTTGTTTTTTGTGAAATATTTCTGAAGATATTAGATGCAATAATTCCCTTGTATTAGGGAGGGGGAAATTGAAGGAAAACTTTAAAGAAATAAAAGATACAGAGAAAATAGGACTCCAGACAGCTGTGCAAGACCTGATAGACCACCAATAACCATCAGATAAACAGCACTTAAAGCTTTCATCTTTCAGACAGAGGAGAAAATCAAGCTCCACTTTTGATTCAGATCTGAAAAAGTCCACAAGTGTTTCTGTCCATCCTTCCCCTGTGAGAAGACGACACTAAGTCTGAAAGGATGTGTAGCTGATGAGAAGCTGTTAATGAGAAAAGGAAACAATGGAAAAAAAAAACAGAACAATATTTATTTGCAAACTAAGCAAAGAAGCAGCTGGTGTTCACAACAATGGACTGACCACCTCGGAGTCCAGACCTCAACATCACTGAATATGTTTGGGATTACTTTGATCGTGAGAACCAACACTGAACTTTAGAGATGTGGGAAAATGTCTGCAGATTTCTTTGAAAAACGGATGGAAAGTCTCCTGAAAAGAATGAAAGCTGTAAAAGAACAAAGAGTGGACTGTGTAAGCACTGAAGAATCTGATATATGTAGTTGTGTGGTCTTTTTTCTGACTCTGAAAAATGAAAAGCATGTTCTTTTTGCCCGTTTTACTAGAAATTAATACATGAAGGTACTTTTGCACATACATACATAAGTGTAATACAAATGTTCCATCTTTTGGTTATAATGAAAAACTGCTTTGGATTCTCCAGTAAAGCCTCCATGTTGTCTCCAGCTGGACTGACACTGCAGACTGCAGTCTGAAAAGGCAACAGCATGTGGTTTTTATTATTTTTATATTCTGCAAAGAGATTAGTAACATCTTATATTCTGGGTATATTGAGGTCTTTGCAGGCCTGGAAGAGACTGGTCCTACCACCATGCCATAATTTAGTTAATATAGGATTTCTATATATGACACTAAGCAGAATGGTTTCACATTTCAAATTTATTTGTCATTTGTGCAACATGTCAGGACATTCATGCATTGAAATGCTTGTATTGAGGCTCAGGTAATCACTCTACAGAAAGTAAATAAGTAAAAGCAAAATATAAACATATATAACTATAAACAAATGGAAATATATTAAATATACACAAAATATAGAGGAAAATATACACAAAATATAGAGGCAATATACATTTTAAAGTGACTCTGTGTATTGTTCTTAACAATAAATACAGAAAACATTGTTCTATCTTCCTTTTATTCAGCTGTTTCTATCATCTTGGAAGTACAGCACCAGTTTGACTGATCGTTCTTAGTCTTCTCATGGGCTGAAGATCATGCTTAAGAACAGTATAAGAAAATTATTCCTGAAGCAAAGCCCTAAGATGGTTTTATCACTACAGAATCAGCAATATCCTGAACTCTGTTTTCTCTCTCTCTCAGACCGACACCATGGGACGCCGATGTTATTAGAGGGGGTGCGGTGCATTGGAGCTGAGCTCGAATACGACTCGGAGCAGAGTGATTGGCAAGGATTCGACTAAATGCATGAGCTAAACTTCTCAGACATTTATCAGTTCAGCATATCTGTAATAGGTGGTAGGAGTGGGAGTCCACCCAACAATCTAGAACCCAGTCAGGACCGTTTAGTGTCACTCTGCTTTCTCTTCATCTGTCCACATATAACCTTCTGCAGGTTTACCAAAATGACCATAGTCAATATTGGTTTTTTGATGACAATGGAATTAAAGATTTTTCAGTGTTTTTCAGTGTCTGTGTGCGAGGCAATAATCCAATTTTGTCCTCTTTTTAAATTTCATAATATGGTTGAATACACTTGTCTTTTCTGAACCAAGCAAAGTACAAATATACTGTTATTTTGCTCGTATGCTTGTTACTATGCTTCCAGGTTATGCTCGCTGTTTTCTTCTGTATTTTTATTTTTTTAGTTTCATGTTTTGTCATGACCACCAGGGGGCGCCTGGACTTACTGTGAATTACCAAATTCCTCATCAGTTCAGTAGGGGTCACTGTTGACCACAAATGTGGCTCAGCAGCTAAAGCAGCGTTGCAGACATGCATGACTTCATTCAGCAGTAGGGACACAACTGGTCTACCGTCTAATGTAAACTGTGAACATGGATGTATTTCTTTTTGATTTTTTTTTTTAACCTTTCTGTTTTTAACCTGTAAGATTACTTATGTGAGCCAAATTCTTCAAGCACAGGTCAATTATCTTTGCCCACAAGAGCCGCTCCAGGCCTTTTAATTTGAATAAGTAGAAAGATAGAAGATCATAGAAATTCCCTATTAAACTTCATCTGGTGCACTTCAAGGGCTGTCCTTATTCTCTTAAATAATCAATTATTCATTTTTGTATCTTGATTTGGTGGCTTATGTTAATTTGAATATGTCTAAGTGCCTAAGCCATTCATCCACTCCTCTCTATCCCTCTGTCCCCCAGACTCCGGCATCTGTCTGTCACCAATTAATGCAGAATGTCTGAAGCCTTACTAAGCCTAGTAATGTAAACGCAGTGTGTCTGTTTTAATGCTTGAGCTTCTTGACTGTGAACGTGAATCACTCATGTGAGTTGATTCTTCATAGTGAGGCACTATACAGTGTTTGTGATCTGAGGCCTTTGTGGGTGTTAATTTTGCTGGAATGAACTGGCTGCGCGAACAAATAGATTTGATTTGCTTGGCACAAATTTTCTGCCTGGGTCTGTCGTGAATACATTTGCTTGTCCTTGAGTGTTGTCTACAGGCCTTTTCTAAATCAAATAAAGATGACTGTTGACTGTACATTGCCTCAGTCCTTGAGTGACAGTTTTCTGTGCAGTATACTCTGTCCATCTGCCTGGACCATCAAAGTGTTTGACTAGGGGACATTTACTTAAAATTGACTGAAGTATAGAAGTCAACTCAAGCTAAGGTTAATAAAAATACTGATGTTTTATTTTATTTATTTATTTTTTACAATGCATTCCACACACTTATTCTGCATAATTCAATTGTCAGAGTGGTTTGATGTGAAATGGTCCATTGTAGAGACTGTGGATACTTAAAAGTGGTGGTGATGGGAACCAGGAGTTGTGATGTCTATGATGGAAACAGACACTTGATTTATTAACCAAAATAACCTTTTAAAGGTTTCTGTGTGATGATGAGGAGGACTGTGGTAAATTTGTGGGAAATCTGGGAAAAATAAGCTTTCTTTGGGATCGTTTTTCAGCTCAGCCTGCAGCGTACCTCTCTGCCATGAATTGATTAAAAATTTATTTTAGGCTAAAACCTTTTAGCACAAACGTATCATGAAACAATGTCTCGGGCATCAGGCAGCATATTCATAACCATTTAATTTCAGCCTTCTGTGAGGTAGTTATAAGAGGCAGTAAGCTCTTCAGATGTCTGGTTCCTATCACCGCCATTGTGAGCAATTCTGACTCAATATGTCAAACCACTCTGCATGACTGTTTACATCCTAATGATTTATTTATAGAGATATGTAAAATTTATGGACTCTGCCTTTAAAAGTGCATGTATTTTATTGGTTTTCAACATGCATGGATTGTGTAGAAAATCCATACCTGCGTGAAGAAATATTACTCAAGTTACAAGTGTTACTGTAATATCCAGTGCATTGTGTTTATTTCCAATCAGTAAAACAGTTGTTTTTGAAGGTTTACTTATAAAATGCCTGTATCCTGTGAGACAGGAGGTTGTAATGTCTGAAGTAAAATGATATTTGCCCTTTTTTTTTCCTTCTTCCTGTAGTCCGTGCACAGATGGCAGGTAAGCTCACATAGTGCTTCCTGCTCTGTTAAACTTTCTGCAGTGAGTAGGTGGTGGACAGAGAGGTGCTGCTGTTAGAAACAGTAACAGTGAAAAGGTGAGAAGTAAACTGGAGGTGAGCTCAGAGTGTTTACAAGTCTGCAAGTTTTGAGTGTATATAATGTATATATGCTTTGAATTGTCAATATAATGAAGGCAAGTGAATCATTTCTGGTTCTCCTGGAATGAGAGCACAGAATAGTGAAAATGTTAATGATTTTAAATGTGTGAACAGATGTAAATGGATGACCTGTCCATTGCATTAAAATTGTACATTTGAAATAGACAAACTGGGAAAAACTAAGCATGTGTTTCCCTCCCAGAGTGGTTTATTTTGTATGCATTTCTCTGAAACTTGGCTGGGCTGGGCAATGCAGTTCCCATTTATAGTCTATGGCAAGTCCTTTTGTTTTGATCCAAAGGGAAGCCCAGCACTTGTGTCCTTTGTGGTTCCCGCTGATTCGTAATTAGCAGTAGGACTGAAGACGAGGAGGGAAAACAACACATTTAAACCTGACTCCAGTGTTTGCCCCTATCAGTTATACGGTGTCTGGGTCTGTGTTCTGGGACCCAGTGTCCCTCTGTTTGGGTGACATCTGACTGCAGCCCTCTGGATCTGGTCCTTAAGCCACTTGGCATTATGGGAAAATGTCTGATACCCAGACATACCAATAGTGAGTTGAGTCTATGAAAGAAAGTACTGTTTTATGCAAAGGAGGGGGGTTCCTTCTGTCGCACTGGGGGCTTATTTGGTGCATGTATTATATGTGGGTACTGAAAATGAGGTGAACCCTGAGGACTCTCTGCTATTTAGTAATAGCAGCCAGTCTAGTAGAGCTGTTTTACTGTATGAGAGGTTTCTAAACAATGAAACTATCTGAATATAAACTGGCTTCCAGTCGGACGAGATGTTTTTCTTTTCAATATAACCGATTTGAAGTAAACTAGAATTTCAAAATATTGTGTTTATTGCTGCTGTAATTACAGCTCAATTAGTTTGAGTAGAAGGTGAAGGGAATACAGTAATGTAATCTCACAGGAAGGTAAGACCATTTTATACATTCCCTTCGTCATTCAGATTCTCTTATATTGACACGTCGAATGAGCCATATAGATTACAGTCAAGCCAGATCATTTTATGTTATGGCCAGATTTATCCCCATATAACCGTGGGGAGCTGCTGCTGGTCCGAGCTTCGCCATCCACGGTCTGTTAAGAATTTGTCCAGCTGTCCAGCGCAGCTCATTATAGCTCTGATGGTTATTCAGGGCTTCTGTCTTGTCCTCTTCTAGCTCACAGACTCTTAGTTCCGTCTGTTGAATACACGCAGTCCCTGTTTACACAGACCTGCCGACTATTATTCTGAGAGTTTGAAAACAAAGTGGAAGGAAGTCAGATGTAGCTCCACAGCTCTTTATACTGTATACTATTTACAGTAAAACTATAAGCAGGTGTAAGATTTCTGGAATGCTGTATGATGCCTATGATATTATTATTAAATAATATAGTACTGTAGCACTGTAATGCTAAATCACAGGTTTCTGTAATCGTCTCTATTTTCACCTGCTAGCATCTCTGCGTTTTCTTATCATAATATATCCTGCAGCGAACTGTAGTAACTGTCTGAAATTACTGTAAGATTCTTAAAGGAATCCTGTAGAAATTTCTGTGTCTTTTTCCTGAGGGTGGGCTCCGTTTATCTTCAGGGGGATTAACCGCCCTTGCTTCCGAAACATCCAGCCGAGACGGAATCAGCCACGGTGAAACATTTAAAACAAAATCAGAACTGTAACAGAGCAGGAGGAGTGGTGAAGAGACCTGAAGCCTGCTTTGCAGTGGGACGCATCTTCAAACAACTGTCCGCGGCTGTTTTCCTTGTGAGAAAATAATTCGTCACAAAATTCTTGATGCTGATCGAAAATCCAATATTTCTTTCGGGAATCTCTCATTTCTGCTGGGAAACGTCTTAACAGCATAACAGAAGGCTTCCATGACTGTGTACACGTAATATAGTTTTCCAGTCTTCAAATGGGAGCTATATGGGTGATACAAAAATTCTAAAATAACATTATATATATATATATATATATAGATATAGATAAATATATTGGTCACATCTTAAGTGAAAGAAAATGTTTAGAAACTCAAGAAACAAACAAGACCCTTTAAACTTTAAACCATTACCGTTTTGACAGTTGCAAAATGTAACAATTAATTTTGAATTTCGCTCGTAAGCAAACAGATGACCACTAAAGATGTTTTTGTGAGTGGTCACAGAAATAAAACTCAGTGGTGATCCAACAAAGCGAAAACCTCCAACAGGTCCATGTCATGTTAAATTCTGTAAGTAACTGAATGAAATAAAATCTGTCTTGGAAAATAGGAGATAATGAATTCTCAGTGAATACACTTAATACACTCTTTGTTGGCAAAGACTTTTCACTCCACTGTTACTACTAATAATGTTAGAGCTGTTTTAATTGTATCGGTTCCAGCGTCCTACATTATTTGACTAGTCAGAGTAAAGCAGATTCTTGGACGAGGCGAATGTCCAGCCTCTTTTGGATTTGCCTGGTATTCCCTCTAAGGTTCCTGACTGTTAAATTTGCTCTGACTTTATATTCACTTTTCCTGCTCTTGCAATGGTTTCGAATCTAGTGATGGGAAACATCTCTGGTCTCTGTATTAGCTGTAATATTTGGGTGGTGCGCTGTGTCCCAGTTGTAGCAGGAGCGACTCTAGATTTAACTCGTGAGACAATTTCTCATTCCTTGTTTAAGACTGAAGGCGATGCACGGCTTCCTGCGCAGCATCGTGTCTAGTGACCCAGAGATGTGAATGCTCTCTCTGCGAGCTGCTGCGGTGTTCAGCGCGCTGTGAGCTCCAGCCGTCACAGACCTGTAGCTCTGCTGAGCTGTTACTGACCTCCGGATCACCTCTCTGAGATCCTCCTGGCTTTGGAGGATCGGTCTGTTCCGAGACGACACGAGCCTTTCAGCTCTGAAGAACGGTTTTCATCAGCGCTCTGTGGTCGCCAAGGTCTTCAGAATACTTTCAGAGCGATCTTCAAAACTTTGCCACAGAGGACTTCAGAAAAGTTCCTGCGCTTCTCACTAGCCGTTTAAAATGACCCAGCATAAGGAACTGTTTAAATCACAGAAATTCAAATTATTAATACATTTTTTACACCGCTTGTCATTGTCGCTCCATTCAGAGACTCCAGCGAGTGAATGTGCGAAAAAATGCTCTTCCTACATTTCTGTTTTAATTAAATATTTATAAAATCTTAATGAATTACCTTTCCTGCAGTGCATTATTTCCCTGACCATGGAAAGCTGTGGTGTGGAATTTGCCACAAAAGAAAAAAGAATTCCAGCTGTGAAGTAATACAAAGGAAGAAAAATATAATGAAATACTTTTTATAATTTCTTAACTTATTGGATTGTTATTACTATTTATCACACCGTTACGCTGCGAGCGACTCTTCTTCATTGCCACGCGTTACATTTTTTGACCTTGTGCAAGATTACAGACTGTTTTACGATTTACGTTTTAATACGTTTTAAAAGTGCACACGACTTCAAGAGAAACGTGAATTCTTTAATAATGACGTTACTGTCACAATGAAGAATACCGCCTTATAAGGGTTAGGGTTAGGGTTAAACATATATGTTTAAGGTGGTGGTCATCATTTTACTAAACCAGTGTATTTTCTTTCCTTCGTCTTCTTCTTCTTCAACCTTCACTTCAGTACTGGTGAAATGGACAGAGTGAAGCCCCTCGAGCACCGTTAGAAGGACCAAAGCCCTGGCAGGCAGACCCTCGGAGGACTCAGTCTGCTCTCCCCGCTGCAGAGATGAGTTTCTGACAGCTGTTAGTAAACCTAAGATTAAACACATCCCCCACATTTCATAATATCTCTTTCTGCATGTTCACCCATGAGCCCAGCGCAGTCATGAAACCCTTCAGAAGGTCAGCAGTAGCCTAACTCAACTTACAGAGCGCATACATGGAGCTGATGAAGAGACATGACAAATATGTAACACTGTGTAAAAACGGTGTTTGTTTCTATAGGGTTTCACTGTATATATATAATAGTTTATTGTCAACTTTTCCTCTATTAGTCAACCTGTGCAATTTCACAAAACGTCATTAATTTCAGATTAAAGGGCCTAAAATCTATTTTCCTTGCATATTTTAAATAAATGGATTTGATATAATGTGCAAACATGTTTGAAGTTTCAAAACGTGCCGTTCAAAATATCCTTGAATTCACTGTTTCTGTGATGTCATATTTACACATATCTGCCTGTTCAACTTGTTGTTGTTCAGACCTGCCCATTTACCCTGAAGTTAGGAGTGTTGAGCCAGGTCTGCTTCTTGAAAGAGGCACATTGGGCAGCCAATCAAAACAGAGATCGTTTACATATGTCAGTATTAAAAGCACAGGCCTGTTTCATTACAAAAAGGAATAGAGGGAGATTGGGAAGTGGTCGTGTATGGTATGGTCATTTTCCCCCCTATTGTCTTCTAAGATTATATTAAGATTATATTTGGTGAATGGTACAGTGTAACTGCCTGTTCTGCTGTACATATGACAAACTCTTGAATCTTGAATGAATCTTGAATGCAAAAAAAAAAAATGAAACCTTTTATGTACATGAAGCATACACAAACGTTTTAAGCGGTCCTCAGAGCAAAGGGACAAAAAATGAAAGAAAATGGACATTTAATCTGTACTAAAAATATATGCACTATCTATACGCCGTATGCTCTGTTAATCGCTATTGCGGTATTAGCCTTTGCTGCACTGATATCACGATATGCAAATGAGCGTGAGACAAATCGTTACATGCTTTGGGTGTCAAAACAGCTTGACTAAATCTGAATGTTTGAACGAATCGAAGCGTCCACGACGGCCAAGAAACGTGAATAGCCGTGGTCAGTTTATAGTACAGCTCAGTTTTAACCACCGCACATTCACGAGTCAGCGGCGCGTTTGTGTGTAGCAATATGATCATAGTATAGTGTGTATATGTGTTGATATTGTAGACATACAGGGTAGTGATCTGTATATGAAGAGCTGGGGGCCAGAGAGAGAGAGAGAGAGAGGGAGAGAGAGAGAGAGAGAGAGAGGTGTGAGCAGCTGAAGCAATCAGCCCTCTCTTGACTGTGTGTGTGGGGTTGCTGGAGTCCTCCGCGCCTTTCTGACTGACAGCTCTATTCATTCCGCTCACAGTTTAATCTGTGTGGAGCGGCTGAATTGAATAATGAGCCATTTCAGCGCTGCGCAGATAAACACTGCTGAAAGTGGCAAAACTGTAATTATGGCACTGCGTTGGCCCTAATGGGGCTGCGATGTTAGATAAAGGGTTTTAATTTTGCTGATTGTGAATTATGGCAACTTTCAGCCGCCGCGGAGCTGAGACCCGCCAATAATGATCTCTGGCTGTACGTATTAGAAATGTCACAATACTGCACAATAATGAATGTATTGCGGCTAAAATACCGTCATTTGTCACCAAAATTGACGAGCGCTGCTGCTTTATGCCTTTCAAAAATAAGGAGGACCTCGCCTATTAAAAAACTGGGATTTCAGAAATGACTTACCAGCTGAAGCGAACATGTCTTTCTGTGAGTATTGTTGTTTTCTTAAAATAAATGTCAGGGGTAGAAATTTGATGCCGTAAAATCCTCACAAAAGCGTTCAAACTCGTGAGGAAAATGACTTTTATGCTTTAGATGCTAGATGTTTCTACTTATTGTGTCTTTTTGGCAGTTAGGTGCCAAATAGCGCACAGTTCAGCCAATTTCTCTCCTGAAAACACCTTCATCTATACCAAACCGATAGTTTAAGTTTAATCTTCCAGTAATTGCGCTGTTGATCCTGAAGCTCTGTGGGCATTAAGTTGCTCTGTAAGCGGAAGCAAATATAATGCATTTTTACCTAAAGTCACGTCCTTATGAAACCGGTCTTTAGAAATAATACAGGAATTTCTCCCGGATTCCTGTAAGAGTCTTCTAGGAAAATTAATTATTACAGAGGATATTACAAAAGTGTTAGAGATTATTATGGGACAGTACTGCAGGAATATTTAAGGAGGTGACTGTTACAGATGTACTGCTCAGCACTATAGCAGTTTTCCAGTTTCTTATAGCATTGGATACAACTTTTCCTAATGGCTTGGAGCAAAGATCAGACACCAGCCCCTCTAATAAACACATGCAGTGTTTTGCTGTAGCTGATTTCAGTAAATGCAGCGCATCAACAAACTGAATGTGAGCCCAGTCTCAGCATGAGGCCAATACAGCCCTACCTCACTGTTTACTCTCTCAGTCTTTCAGTTTAGTTTGTTATGTTCACTTTGTCAGGACCACGTGTAAACAAACATATGAATCTGAAATCAGAGACGATGGGCCAGCCAGCTAATTCGGAACCGGACCCAAACATATGATATAGGCATAAACATGCTGGGAAACACAGGGAGGTAAGCAATTAGGACATTAGACACAACAAGTACAATACAAATCGCAAATACACGCAAGACGCAATGAAACAGCAATAAGACGGCTCACAATCTCGATTATACTCATTCTTAAAGCGACCATCTTTAAGCCCCTGATTAGTTTCTCTCCGCCCACAACAGATGCACACAAACGTAAACATGCGCTCACACACAAGCAGTTATCACCTAAGCAATACACACCCAAACGCTTAAAGACAACGGCTCACGTTTTCTTTCTGAAATCAAGGGCAATCATAGGGAACTCGTCCTCCCTTTGTTGGTCTTCTGAGATGGCTTCATACTAGTTGTTGGAACATTGCTGTGAGGCTTGACTGCATTCGGCCACAAGAGCATTAGTGAGGACATGCACTGACGTTGGATGATTAGTTCTGGATCACTCCAGCTCAAGGAATGAGCTCCTTCACTCCAGAGAGACACAGTCCCACTCCCCACAGCCCAATGGTGGGGGCTTTATACAGTCTCAGAAGAAAAAGAGACCAAACTATCACCCTCAGTCACCGGCGTGGTAGGTGTTTAATTAAGGGATATAATTGTATGCACACACAGTTGTATTTTTGACACTGATTGTCTTGACTCCTGGTCTTTTTATTTTATTTTTAAATAATCTCATGTAATGTTAATGCAGAAATCTACCACTTTTCTTGGAATTTAAGACCACTGTTTTGCCTTCGAGGCAAAATATCTGTATGTGTACCTTGAGGGGCAAAAAATGTAGGCCTGTCTGAACACTTCACTGTAAGGAAAACAATAGACTGTCCTGTGCGCAGTGCCCGTTTTCAGGAGGTGAACCCCTTTACCACGTTATTCACTGGTCATGGTGACTCTGGGCTCATGCGAGGGTGCTCTTCTATGGAGAGAATAAAAGCTGTGGGTGCTCAGTTGATGGCTTCTCTTTAAAGTATCGAGGTTAGTCAGAAGGCCTGCTTTCCTGCATGATGGTGAAGAGAAAACACACCTTAACTTTGTTAAATGTTCCACTGGAAGCTGCTGGTGCCGGCGGAGTTTGTTGGATTAAAATCCCAGCCCCTAATCCGGGTTTCCCCGCGCGCTGACACCCCTAATCTCCCAGGGCTCCTCCTCTTACTCCACTCTCTCAGCCAATCAGCAGCCGGCTCCCACACGCCGGAAGTGACGCGGGCACTGACGGTCAATTTAAAACGTATCCTGCCGCCAGGATTATTTATGTTCACACCGTCCCCTCGCGCAGACCAATGGCTGCGAGCAACATCTGAAACATCCGAAGCCTCCAAATCGAAATATAAGATATTTATTTTTACCCCAGCTGGCGCGCTCCAGTGCAGAGGGGCCAGAAAAGAATGATAATAAGAGCTAGCTAGCTAGCTGGCTAATACAATCCCAAGCATTGGCTCTGAAATTAGCCCCGTGTCGACACCAGCCGAGAGCTTTGGCGCTTCCTAGCTGGGCTGCACGCTGAGAGAACCGCATCGGCTGAATTCACCGGACACGGGTTTGAAGGAGAAAAAAACTGAACCAAGGGGGCTTTGGGGGGGAGATACGAGTCAAAGGCATTTGTTGACGGGACCTCAGTTTTTCCTTCCTCTTACGTGGTTAAGCAGTGAAGCACCTCCCAGCGAAAACTCAGCGTGTCCTACAATAGGCGATGCATTTTCTTTTCGTGTGTGCCTGCGTGCGCGCGCCTGTGCGTGTAGCTGAGGAGGGTCCTTGGGCTCGTCCGTAGGGGACCCCCCCTCTCCACCTGCGCCTGCACCCCGGCTTCCTAGTTCCCTGGTTCTCTGGTTCCCGTCGGTCGTCCACAGTTGTGCGGAGGGAGGCTGGACCGCGGACCATGCCGAGAGCGTCGGGGACGAGCTGGGCTCAGTCGCTGCTCCCCGTGGCTGGACTCTGACCGGACTTGTTTTCACTCTCTTACTATTTTTTCCTTCATCTTTTTATTGGAAGGGGGTCAAGTTTCCTCCTCCTCCATTTTTAGTTCGAAAGAAGTGAACACAGGCTGAACGAGCTGGGAGAGAAACCCGAGCTGAGCGCAGCAGCACAAACTCCAGTTTGTTTCATGTTTGATCAAGCCACGAGTATGGGCGATGGGGTCGCCGAAGAGCGAAACCACTGTGCACCCAGCTCAGTGTGCCGGGACCGGGCCAGGGAGTGTAAGAGCCGGCCGGAGCTGGGCAGCCGGTCCCCGGCCCAGAGCTCAGCCGACACCCCGGGCACCTCCGCGTCCACCCCGACCTCCTCCAGCGAGGACGGACACGAGAAAGTTTTAGGAGTGGACCCGGACTACTGCAGAAGGATTTTAGTCAGAGGTACGTGTGGTGAAAAAGTGCTGGTCTTGTGAAGGCGAGGGGGTAAACCATGAGTGGTAGTAAATAATATAGTAAATATAATATAGACAATAATAATAATAATACTACTAATAATAATAATAATACATTATACCAAAATGCCCAAAACCTTTTCATTTCAGATTCCTTTATTGACCCCAAGGGGAAATTGCAGAAAATTCTAAATTTCAAAATTCAAATACTTTAAAATTTGAAATGGACTCACCTAAAATATGTCCTCTAGTCTAATATGGATCTTCATCTTCCTCAGACCTTGACAAATTATAACTAGATGTTGTAGCTACTTTCTTATACTTTTATTTCTATTACACATGGTATTGATGTTAATACGTGTAATTATAATTTTATTACGTGCAGTTTTACTGTTAACACCTGCCATTTTAATTCTGTTATATGTAGTAATGTTGCTAAAAAGTACAACTTTAATTCTTTAGCCCTATAGTTAATACGTGCCATTGTAAATCTAATACGTGGAGCATTCATGTAAACACGTGTGTAATGTTATTACGTGTTATTACGTGTAGCACTCACGTTGCTTTATTAGTACTTGTGGTTTTAATGTTGGCGCCTGCACTGCTAATCTAACAGAAACAAAGCTTGTAGTTCGTGTTTGTGACTAAATAAGAAGATGTATAACTTCCACAAGAACCGTCACGTCATAAATGTACGACTTTGTCACCATTTTGTCGTCATATTTTTATTACGTGAACGTGTTGTTTAACATCATAATGTGGGTCTCCCATTATTTAGATTTCTCTTATCACTAAATAATAATGCATGTAATTACATAGTAGTAAAGTACATGTAACTGTTGATGATGACCAGGGTAAATGATTACTGTCTTTTATAACTCGTTTCTCAGACTATCTGAGATATGCACCTGAGAAAAATATACTGTAGTTTTTTTTATTGGTGAAATAAAAATATATGGAAAAATATAAATAAAATTCCCCAGTGCTGCATTAAATTCTTACAGTGTTATTTTGTTTCAGGCTGAACGTAAATGAACACTGCATGTGGAAATCTGGGATCTTATTTATTTACAGAATTAGAGCAAAATGTGACTGTAATTTTAAAATGACAAAAAAAGAAGAAAATAGTGCAATTAAATAAGAGAATATACTAAACAGTGCAGTACGATTTCAAATGAAATTGTGAGATTGAGTGTAAAATATTTCTACTCTGAAGGACCTGAATGTGGACGGCTTGTTTAGGGATGGTGGTATAATGTTGTATAATGTTACAAAACAAACACTCTTCTTGGAGACATGAGCCTCTCTCTCTATCTCTCTCTCTCTATCTCTCTCTCTCTCTCTCTCTCTCTCTCTCTCTCTCTCTCTCTGTGTGTTTTGAGATTTGAAGTGAATTACACCAAATGATAGTGGAACCACTATTAGGCAGAAATAGTAAACACCAGGCTTATTATAGCATCTGCTATTTCCCTGAACGTAGAGATATTTTAAATAATTCCACACAAATTTGTTTAGGTTTAAATTGGTTGATAATTTCCAGATTTTTTTTGGACAAATGAAACAGATACAGTACCACAGCATGCACCATTATTCTGCAGTACATATAAATATGTTTTTTCCTTTATCTTGACCACAGAACTAAGAATGAGATAATTTAAGAAAACATTTATTCCAAAGAGAGAAATATTACATTTAGAAGCTGGTTTTTAATTCCACGCTGTTGCCTTTATAGTCATCTCCTCTACACATGCTAATGCTAACAACAGTATGCTAATGTGGCTTCATCAGAGAGGTTACAGATTATTATTAATAAATTCAGATCTACTGTTAAACGTGTACATAAATGGACGTAGATTCCTATTTTAATTTACCGTTTGGCATATAAAGTTGTGTCCATCCACTGTGTCCGTATTTTTAATTACGGCTTTAAAACCGTATTATAGGTCATTTAATCACAGTGTACATGGTAGATCCTAGACAATGCCAGGCCTATGTTTTCTGAAATAATGCTGCTGTTTTATCTGCCTGTGTAGTGAATTTTACTGGAAATAACCCCAAACCGCCGTGTTTGAGTTTTTTCCCATGGTCAGTCATTCTCCACCACAAAAAAAAAAAACAAAAGCCACAAAAACCAAAGAAGTCTAGCCAGACAGAAACGAAACACGAAAACAGCAAGAAAGCGAAAAAACAAATAAAACAAAATAGAACGGAATGTCCAGTCACGCCCAGTGATACAGGCCACATAGACCGCCTCTGACCTGTGATGTGTCTAATGGGACTGTGTGGTAAGTCTGTTTGTATCGTGGTCATTACTAAATCTGTGTCCTGTGTCTGTTAAATGAGCGGTTAGCAGCAGGACGGTTAGCCGAGCTCGTTGTTGGGGTTGGCCGGAAGTTGGAGGGCAGTAATGGCTGCAGTGAGTGGTCTCTCTGCCGGTGCTGGGGGGCATTTCGGAGCAGTTTTGGGCCGCCGAGCTAGTGCCTCGATCTCGATCCCCACTGATAGAACCACAGTGTGTTTTTAAAGCTCAGCACTAAAGCGGGGTCACCCAGGGGTCAGCGCGTCTGCGCCTCAGCCCGGCTAACACTCTTCAGAGAGAATCATTAAAACAACAACAACAACAACCGACTCCTCCAATGACGAGTTGAGCAAAGCGTTTAAACGCCCGTTCTGCCCAAGTTAGTGGAACACAGACCGTGTGTGTTGGTGGTCCCTGCAGAGAGGTGGAGCTCTCGCCTTCCGTTTGGAGAGGAGACTGCAGCACTCAGCTCTGCTGGCACGACAAACGCGATGTTCGTCATTATTTAGATATTAATAACGTAAGGAGAAACTTATTACAGTTTTATTACGTGTGTTTGTCCAGTTGGACCCGTGCGCGCTGTGAGGGCTCACTGTACACTGCTTGGCCTGTGTGCGCTGCTCTGTGATTGGCTTAAAACACGAAATATCGAGCTAGTGTAATTTCAGTTATTATGAAATAAACCATGCAGATCTTGTTACGTACACGTGCAGTTCTTTTCCGGTTGAGAGCCTGTGTTTGTGTGTGTGTGTGTGTGTGTGTGTGTGTGTGTGTTTGTGTGTGTGTTTGTGTGTTTGTGTGTGTGTGTGTGTGTGTGTGTGTGTGTGTGAGAGAGAGAGAGAGAGAGAGAGAGAGGGCGGCTGTTTATTAAACACAACATGCGTAAAACACAATGCAATCACATTAAGTTAATGTATTTCAGTATTTCAGAGGCTTGCTTGCCCGTCAGTGGGATGAGTGATGTAGCAGCAGTGCTGCAGGATTCGAGCACTTTTGTTCTGTATAGCTGTAGAGTAGTCGCAGGCACGGCGCATGCGCACTTAGGATTTGTTTTGTGTGGTTTAATTGTGTATGTACAGACAATTATAACCCGCTCTGTTGCAGGGCTCCTGTAGACCCCCACATGAGTCAGAGCAGGTGATAATATGAGCTGCTGCACAGAGGATGGTCGCTGTTAGATTCACTTCGCAACCTGTGAGCTAAATCTGCTAGACATCGTTTAAAAAGCCTTGGAGAGTTCAGGCCTGTTTGCTCCGTTTATCAGAAAGCGAACGCTGCGCGCGCTGCCTGCCTGTCAGTCAAAATTCTATTAAAATAAAATTCATTCATTCAAGATGTTTTTCCCTGCAGGAGAGGCCACTTAAGATGAGTTAACGCACGGCCTCAGAAAGATCTTCGGATTGCATTAAGACCTGAAGCTGCTTTAGCATTATATCAGTATATAACTCTCTCACTCTCACGGCTTGTGTATATATATATATATATATATATATATATATATATATATATATATATATATATATATATATATATAGTGTGTGTGTGTGTGTTTGTGTGTGTGTTTGTTTTTGTTTATTTATTTATTTGATTGCACTTATTTACTTACCTTTAAATATTTATTCACAGCTATGACCATTCGTTTCTACAGTCAGATTCTTCTCTGTGATGGACAACCAGTTGTATATGTTTTTTTAAAAGAACCCTTTAAAATGGTTCTCTATAGCAGAAGAAGGGTTACACTTTTGTGTTCCGTTCTATACAGAACCCTTTTTGCTAAGTGTGGTTTATTTGTTTTTTTTTCATCGTTATGTTGTATTTTATATTATTTTAGTGCTTGTTTCTCTTCTGAATACTGAATCAGTGAAATGTAGATGGTTTATGGCTCGTTGTCGTAAACTCGGACAACACTGACCTGCAGATTTACTAACGAAGTTAAAAGTCTGCTGCTGTGATTGAGACTGCGGTTCGCGCGTTGGACCGATTTTTCTGTATTTTTCTGTGACTAATTTGGCTGTTTCTCCTCTGTAGACGCTAAGGGCACCATTCGGGAGATCGTGCTGCCCAAAGGGCTGGACCTGGACCGGCCCAAGCGCACGCGCACCTCCTTCACCGCGGAGCAGCTGTACCGGCTCGAGCTGGAGTTCCAGCGCTGTCAGTACGTGGTGGGGCGCGAGAGAACTGAACTGGCCAGACAGCTCAACCTGTCCGAGACTCAGGTGAGAGAGGAGGAGACGGAGAGAGAGAGAGAGAGAGAGAGAGAGAGAGAGAGAGAGAGAGAGAGAGAGAGAGAGAGAGAGAGAGAGAGAGAGAGAGAGAGAGCACGGGCAGTACAGCTGCTAAAGCTTTAGGGTTTTCAGTCTGCATCGATTTTTTTTTTTAAATTAAAATTGTAGTTTATCTGCCACGACAGATAGTAGGCCCAGCAATTCACCCCTCATTCTTCTTTTTCTTCTTCTTCTTCTTCTTCTTCTTCTTCTTCGTTTTTTTTCCATATTTACATCCCCTTCCTTTTATTTTTTCTCCTTTTCACAAATATTTTAGAAATAGTTTTTCGTCTTCATCTTTCTCTTTCTTTTATCTGTTACTGCTTCTTTTTCTTTTTTCTCTTCATCTCCTCCTCCTTCTTCTCTTTCTTCTTTTTTTGTTTTCTTTTTAGACTTTTTCTTTTTGTTTTTCTTCTCCCCTTTTCCCTTCTTTTTCTTCCCCTTTCTTCTTGTTATTTTTTATGTATTTCTTCTTCTTGCTCTTCCTCTTCTTCCTGTTTTCCTCTTCTTCTTGTAGACAGTGATCTGTATCTAATTATGTTTCATGGTAATTAACGGTAATCTCTGTGTCTGTGGGTTAATGAAACAGAAGCGCTACAGAGCAGATACAACAATAAACACGCACGGGCTGATTTAATAGCGCTTCACGCAGGTTAGAGTCAGATTCAGTCCAACGCCTATGAGCGCTGAGGGTCTCCGCTCAGTGAGGAGCTGAAGACCCTCAGCTCTGGGCTGGTTATTGGAGTGGAGCTGCCTGGTGTGGAGGTGCTGATGGATCACCAGGAGCTCATGTGTCGCTGTGCGGTGGCGGAATGCTTTGTTTTATTTTAGTTAGTGTCTGTCATCGTGTTAGATTGAGGAACTACTGTGTACTTACACTGACGCGTATTAAAAAAACAGGCAAAACACGCAACAAACAAACAAATAAATAAGTAAGAAAGTAAGTAAGAGTATAGCAGCCTGTCCGTTTATCCTCCTGATCTCTGTTAGTCCTCAGTGGATCGCTGCCTGAAAGTGATGCAATGACGAGCCAGTTCCGCTGAATCCACATCGGCAGTGTTCACTTTTTCACGCGGGAATTCACAATAGGCTCTCAGCTTCAGCCGTAGTTTTCATAACTAGCCTTTGTTGAAGGGCGCGAGTCGATTTTTTCACTCCGTGGATTTAAATATTTACAATATGCATCAGTGACCTAAAAGTGTCCCGTGATTATAGCCTGATAAGGTCAAATTCCTCAATAATTGAAAACCTTTATGTATTATTTGACAGCATATAGGCATATTAATGACTGAATTACTTTTGAAGCATCAATAAATAAAACTAGCAGACACTACCCGGATGAATAATGCAGTGTTTAAGATCAGGGTGTCAAGAAAACAAGAAGACTGAGTAAAAGTTGAGCGCAGATGGAAACGCCGTGATGGATAGTTCAGTCAGACAAAGAGGGAAAAGTGTGAAGGTGTTGTCTGAAGTGGGTCTAATGGGGTTCCCACAGAAAATGTCGAGCCTTGAGAAGACGCTGTTTACACACCTAGCCAAACTTCGCACGAGAAACAGGAGCCCAGTGGGAGACGAAGCCCGACTTTATCAGACGCGTAAATGAATGTCCACCCTTTGTTTCACAGAGATCGAAGGTAAAATAGAAGAAAGCGATAAAAAGAAACGCGTGAATGTGGGACGCCCGAGAGTGGAAGCGCTGAACTCATAACTACTCACTCTCTGGGCCATAGTGGGTGGATCATCTCTGTCAAAAAAAAAGAAAAGAAAAAAAGGATTGCCGTCAACGTTCACGCCCTCCTTCAGTTACGTCACGAAACACGTTTTGTTACTATTCATTTAACACTAAAATAAAGGTTCTGTGCAGGTACATTTTTCGTTCATCAAGGTAAAAACTATGCAAATGTACTTTCAACAGTGGTTTTAAGGCCCAATCGTGTACCTTAAATAAGTTGTTGCAGATGAAAAGCACATATTTATACCTTTTCATAACCTAATGTTCTGAAATGTCTTAGACAGTGTTAGAACATATCATTTCAATGAATCTTGGTACAGTTATGTTCCTTGACTAAAAGTACTGAGATGTACCCTTGATGTACACTGATGTAAGCCAGTGACAAGAGAGGTACTGCGCCAGTGATAGTTTAGGACCTTTTTTCCTGAGAGTGAAACTGACGGTTCTGCACTCCCAAAGACAAAAACACGCTCTATATAGTATTGAACAAGGGTTTTTTGACTCGTAGCAAAGGTGGAATCCTTTATAATGCTATGTACACTCTCAGAAAAAAAGGTAATGGTATCCCACTTCTTACTGGAGTGGTACCCTCAAGAGTACATCATCAGTACCTTTAGTTGGTGAACATCATTGACCCATATTGACTCCAGCCTGTCTTTACTCTAGGTGTTTATTTTATCGTTCAAATTTAAAACTCTAGGTTATGAGAAGGTATAAATATGTTCCTTTCCCACAGTTGCGCACAACTGGACTTAAAACCACTGTTGTACTTTTGGGCACACATTTACATTGTTTGTATCCTGACGAACAAAAATGTACCATTTTTAAAAGGGTTCTTTCAAGAACCCGTTTTTCCGTCACAGACAAAGAGGCGTTTATGCATGGTTCTAAAGAGAACCATGACTTTACAAAAGAACCGAGGGAAAAAAACATGTTTAAGAGTGTACACGTAAGATGCAATATATTTTTGGCGTTAGTGAGAGAGAGAGAGAGAGAGAGAGAGAGAGAGAGAGAGAGAGAGAGCGCAAAGCGTGGGTGCTGAGTTGGGGGGAAATCTGAGGTTTGGTCATCACCAATATGTGTTCCTGGCAGAACTACTTTGTCCATCGTATTCTACACTTGTGTAAAACTGTTTTTCTCTGGCGCCAATAAACCCAGCAATTTCATTATTAACCGTCATTAATCGTTGATAAATCATACAGGAGGAGTTTCGCAGAGTAATGAAACCAGCTTTTATAGAAGCGACTTTGGCCCAACTCTCTTTTACGTGTTCCGTTTCATTGCAGCACTAGACTTACTCTCGAAAAACGGTGCGTCTAAATTCATCCCATCACGGGCAGGAACACCTGACGTGAAGATCACAAATGACCTAAGAGTTTCCCAAACAATGATGAGCCCAAACGCCTAGACCAGCCATAAACATGTAACCAGATGAAAACCAGATTTAAATCCTCACTTAAATATGCTATAAATCGTTTTTTTTTTTTTTTTGGGGGGGGGGGGGGTGCCGTTCACATTAAACAAATGTGGAAAGCGGTTTGGGGTAACAGCGCGGTCGTTTTTCCAGTGTCGTTTCAGTGTCATTGGGGCAGGTCTTCACCAGGTGGTGGCGCTGGTGGAGGTCTCGAGCAGTCTACAGGCAGACTGTTTGACATGAGACTCGTTTTCGATCTCTTTATTTTACTTTTATGCTTGGCGCATATTTGTGTGATTATTGTAAGTTTGTTTTAGTTGTTTTAGAGTTAAAAGTCGTAGCTACGGGCGCTGTCCTGGGTGCTGAAACATTCAACTTTATCTTTCATTTGATTGCGGTAGCGTGCTCATATAGGCTGCTCCTGTAAATATTTTATTTATAGAAATGATAAACAAGCAGGTATTTCACAATATTGAAAGAATGCGTTTCAAAATAAGCCTAAACCATCACGCGCGCTTTTAACGAGTTAACAGGATAGAAATCGGATGCAGTAAAGATAATAAAAAATACTTAAATTTGATGTTCTGGCATAAATGATGGCATATATTATAGCACATATAAAAACACAAGTTAATCAGTTGTTCAGTGATCTTGAAATGAACGACATTTACGGATGTTCTAGCCAAAAGTCACGTTTATGTTGCCAAAAATAAGCTGTTTTAGCTGTTATATAAACTAGAACAACGGTTTCACTTGTTATTAAAAGCCAGGAGCGCCTAAAGCAAACAGAACGAAGTTCAGTTTCACTGCTGTCCGCAAACAAAATAAAACAAAAATAAAAACGCCTAAGACCACCCATTGATAGCCAGTCGAATTTATTTCGTTAGGGTCGAAGGAACCGAATCAGAAACTAGTCCGATTGGCAGAGTGTGAATTGGACTGAAGCGTCCTGCGGTACCCTCCTGCCCTTTGACCTTACTCAGCGCTGTAGAACAAAAGCCTTTTCAAGGTTGAATGAAAACTGAAAACCGTAAAAGACGTCTTTTATGAATAAGACATCTAAATCGCTCTCCCTCTGAGGATGTTGACGCGCTCTGTTAACTTCCAGTTTTAAAGCTTTATAAAAGTCATATAGAGAGAAGAGAAGCGACTGTATACATTCCAATAAATCACACTTTCCACACGCAGACCTTGAGGGGAAAACGACTTCGTTGTCACTGGACTGCAGACGACTTTGAGGCCTTTCTTTTCCCGTGGGAGGAAAGTTCACAAATATGCAGAGATTCACTTTTTACTTTTTTGATTGACTTTATCAAATTATTTGAGTTTCGTGGGACGGCGCGCAGAGTCTGCGCTTCAAGGTCCCGCCAAAATATTTCATTTCTCCCAATGCATCCTGAAAGCATTCCTATTAGGAACACGCAGCCTTTTCTGCTAACGCGCTGAATTAAAGTTATTTAAAGTGCTTCATTTACAGAGAAGCTTTTGGGGTCGTTCCTCACATACTAGAGCAAAAAACGAGCTCGGCGAATCTGGAGAGCATTTGCATTTTCAATTTGGTGGAATGGCTTTTAAAATCTACTTGTGTTTTTAGGCAGCTAGTAAGTGCTAGCCTAATATTCAGCCTCATTCATATTCACTGGCCGTGATTCTCTCTCTCTCTCTCTCTCTCTCTCTCTCTAACTCTCTCTCTCTCTCTCTGGAAATGTTTTCTGCAGGCAGTTCAGGCCGTTTTTGTTGGTAATAGAGGTCATTTTATTTATTTTTTATTTTATTAAATAGGTGTGTGCAGGGCTGCATTCTTATATCAGCCTTACAGACTGAAGCGCGACTGTTGGGATGTGTTGCTGAATATCTGCGATATTTTCAACATCATGAAATGTGAAGTCCTCGCGCATTTTCGTTACAAGAGAGCCAAAAAGTTTTTCTCCACTTCTTTTCGTTTTGTCTCAGCTAATACGTGCGACTGAGGCGTTTCTCAGTGAGGGAGCCAAACTGGAGGCGGTGTCCGCGCTCAGCTCGTGTGCGCTGCTCAGCTGGACGCGGGGCAGCTTAACAGACCGTCTTCAGCCTGTCGACTGTTCCGCTCATGGCGAACTGTTCTTTGAGTGACCACAGTGTTTTTGCTGGGTTGCCAGTTGATCTCGTTTTCCTCTCAGCACCTTAGCTTGTTTGTGTAGCTGCAGGTTTGTTCTCGGATGAGAAGTTGCTGTGAAACTCTCGCCTGTCTCTCAGAAGCAGGCGGAAGCTGCGCATGCGCGTTATGCAGTCTGAGACAGGATCGGTCCTTACCAGTGGGAAGAGAAGCATGAACACGCTGCTCATCAGAGACAGAGCAGATCAGAGCATCCATCAGACTTTACTACAGTAAACACGGCTGCGCGGTTCTTTCTTTCTTATATTAGATATTAACGTCTATTACAGTTATAACACAAGGTTATAAAGCTAACATTATATAAACATACATAGATGATTTATATGTTCATCTATTAACAGTAAAACTTCTCCAACCAGTCGGCCTCAGGCTTTACTGATGGACTGAGCTCCGAAAACCCGCAGCCACCCGGCTCAGCGGCTCAGCAGACAAGACTGGACTGACTTACTGACTTTCTTTCTTTCTTTCTTTCTTAGTTCTACCTCCTTTCCTTTTTTATTTACTTCTTTTTTTTCTTTATTATTTTCTTTTCCCCTTTTCCTTTCTTTCTTTCTTTCTTTCTTTCTTTCTTTCTTTCTTTCTTTCTTTCTTTCTTTCTTTCTTTCTTTCTTTCTTTCTTTCTTTCTTTCTTTCTTTCTTTCTTTCTTTCTTTCTTTCTTTCTTTCTACCTCCTTTCCTTTTTTTATTTACTTCTTGTTTTTTTCTTTATTATTTTCTTTTCCCCTTGTCCTTTCTTTCTTTCTTTCTTTCTTTCTTTCTTTCTTTCTTTCTTTCTTTCTTTCTTTCTTTCTTTCTTTCTTTCTTTCTTTCTTTCTTTCTTTCTTTCTTTCTTTCTTTTTTCTTTAATCCTACCTTGTTTCCTTTCTTTTATTTCCTTCTTGTTTTTTTCTTTATTATTTTCTTTTCCCCTTTCCTTTCTTCCTTCTTTCATTCTTTCTTTCTTTCCCTTTTCTATCTTCCTTCATGGCTTGCTTTCTTCCTTCCCTCTTTTCTTTGATTTGATCTTTTTTCCTTTATATTATTTCTTCCTAGTTTCTTTCTTTCTTTCTTTCTTTCTTTCTTTCTTTCTTTCTTTCTTTCTTTCTTTCTTTCTTTCTTTTCTTTAGTTCTACCTCTTTAGTTCTAATCTTTCTTTTCTTTTATTTCTTCCTTTTTTCTTCATTATTTTCTTTTCACTTTTTCTTTCTTTTTCTTTCTTTCTTTCTTTCTTTCTTTCTTTCTTTCTTTCTTTCTTTGCTTTCTTTCTTGTTTCCTTCTTTTCTTTCTTTATTTTTCTTCCTTCCTTCTTTTCTTTCTTTAGTTCTACTTTTTTCACTTTTCTTTCTTTCTTTCTTTCTTTCTTTCTTTCTTTCTTTCTTTCTTTCTTTCTTTCTTTCTTTCTTTCTTTCTTTCTTTGCCCAGTGAAAGGAAGTTGTAGCAGAGTTGAGAATCAGATCTGAGTCTGAGGAGACACACAGACTCTGTACAGGCATGACTGAGATAAATGAGTTTGGGAACATCCTCTAACTCCACTGTTTATAAAACACAGATTAGTCTGTTCCTGTTTCAAACCTTCCTAGAATCCCAGAGAGGAGCCAACGAGGCCAGGATAAATACCCATCATAGATGATCGTATTTCCTGCATGTGTGCATTCATGGAAATAGATGACCGTGCATCCTAATGAGATTAACCTGTTGTGGAGCGGTAAAGCATGTTTCCCTAACTTACTTGCAGACCACTCCGGGTTCTAAATCAAATCCTCAAAGAATAGTGTTCACCCACACAGGTGTTTGTAGTGGTGGAGACTCATTAGACTTGGATAAGATAGATTCAAATGGATATTCTCAGATATAAATGAGAGAATATCTTTCAGAATAGGATTTCTCCAGCCTCCCTCCCCAGCAGGTGGCTCCCCGCTCCAGTGTAACACAGCAGGGAACCCGGGACACAGACTGCGTATCGACCAGTTTTCATAAAACAGTGCAGCCTGCTAAACTGAGCTACTCATACACTATAGGACATAATCACGTTATTATCTGGTGTTTTAGAATGATTATAAATGTGAGCCGTGTTGCATTTGGTTCATGGGGGAATTCCTTTGAGTTCCTTTTATGCTGACAGAGCTGAATTCTCTGGCATTTTCTCTTACATTATCCGTACTTCAGTGATGTTTAACTAACTTTTTAACAAAGAAACTAGCTTGACAAATCATCTTGTTCATAAGCATCAGTATATAGTCCTATTGCAATAGGCCTACTTCTTAGAGGAGTACCAGTCTATAACAATGTCTTTACCTGTGAAGTACAAGTGAGATCTACTTTGTTTTTCTTTAACCTGCAAATAGTCTGGTGGTCTTTTCCATTTTCCATCAGTCAATATGATTCCTCTGTAAATATGATGGATGAGTGTTAAAGGGTTACTTCTGTTTTAATGCATTCTCTTTCTGCTGCCTTTGTAGTGTATGGTCGATTACCACAATCAGTCCATGTGTTCCATATTGTTCCCTGTGCTTAGAAAAAGAGAGCAAATCCATTGATTCAAAATTCATTTAGATGATTTAATGATCATTAACAAATAAGCAGTTCATCAAAGAAATTGTGAAGATATCATGTTGATTCAGACCTGCACATTCTGCCACACTCTAATAATACTTTTGAATGCTGGAGCGAGATGGTAAAAAGTAGTTCTGGTTACTCACCTAAGGCTTAGACAGAACCCTGTAAAAAGCATTAGGTTAGAACATCTCACAAATTCTTCTGTTTCCTCTGAAAAACTTCTCTGAAAGAATTAATTTTGCAATTTACAGCTTAATTTACAAATATGTTTAATCAAAGAATCCCTTAAATCCCTTAAATCCCTTATGTCCTGACAGAATCCAGCCACTGTCTATTGATTTCTGTTGAAAGGATGCTTCAAATTAATACACATGTGGCAGAGAGAGATGCTGAAAAATGCTGGAGTATTACTTTAGTGTTTTAGGCAGAATCTATGAAAGGAGACCGTTTGCTATCAGCATTGCCATTCGAGCATGAGAAAGCAATATGTGCTACGTTGCTAAAGTGGCCATTCCCATACATGTATATTTATAGTTTTCAGGAGAAAATTTTTTAATTGCCAATGCAAAAAAAAGCTTTAAATCCTGTTTACAGGCAGGATTTTCACCTGCACTTCACACAACAAATCAAACAAACGTTCTGTATTAGAACTACAGCAGTGGTGTCTGCTCTGCTCCGCTGAAATGTTGGTCTTTTTCCTCACTTTCCCTCCTTGTTTTCTCCTGCTGTTATACGAGCAGAGATTTGGGAGCATTTGCATTTAGCATATTATTATTATTATTATTATTATTATTATTATTATTATTATTATTATTATTATTAATAATAATAACAACAACAACAACAACAATAATAATAATAATAATAATAATAATAATATATCCCCATGTGAAGTTCAGAAACACATTCAACTTACTTATTTTCACAACCCACTGAAACTGGACAGGCTTTAACTACTGACTCTCGATTATCTTTGTGTATACACTGATTCTTTCTTCATATATTTGTCTAAACAGACCTGACAAGTATGCAATATTATTAACAAATTAACAACCAGAGGATGTGAACATAAGAATAATAATAAACAAAAAATGCTTTAAATTAAGGCGCAGTTCAGTTAAGGTATAAAAAGAGCCATAAAGAAATGCTTATGTATATGTGCAGTGTTTGAGAAGATAGACAATACTGTGTACAAGTCATCAGAGAAAATGATCTGTAAAGCTATTTAATTTGGCAGAAAGCATTTATTTGCTGAATAAAAACACTGACATTAGACTAAATATAAATAAACAAATAAACCATCAATTACAATTTTTATGTGTGTGTGTGTGTGTGTGTGTGTGTGTGTGTGTGTGTGTGTGTGTGTTAGTTTATCCATTTCCAAATCTTTCCTCAAGGCCATGCAGTATTTATAGTTACTATTAAGGACCTGCTTCAGTTAATCACTATATTAAATTAAATCAGGTGCTGCTGATGGAATATAGCAAATTCTTACAATAGCTGGAGATAGACTGCAACTACAGAACACAGGAACCAAAACTTGTGTTCTTGTGTGTTCATTGATTTAACTCAAAATCAATTTGTATTCATGATTATGTAAATGTTTGTATATATATATATATATATATATATATATATATATATATATATATATATATATGTATGTATGTATGTATTTCAGTATTATATAATGTGACTAACTACATATCATGTATCAGAATACAGTCAGAAACAAAGAAAAATCAGAATAACAACGTGAGTGAAAAGTAGAATCATCGGTACCTCCTGGTCAAATTCCATGACTTGTAAATTTTATAGAAAATAATGTAACCTAAGAGGACACACTTCTGTACATTTTAATGAACAAATGAACAACAATGCTCATTTGCTCAAATTAATATATTGGAAAAAAAAAAATTATGGCACATTTTATACTTTTATACTTTGTTTTATTTTTTCCAATATGTTAAATACAGCAAATAAAGAGACATTGTGCATAGAAATATAAGGAAAATGACACATTTAAGTGTGTTCTCTGTAGAGGGTGTGTGAACTTATTTTCACTTCAACAACACACAGGATTTGTCCAGATAGGAGTATTAAAATTATTGTATACAACTTTTTATATTAGTTAATATTATAAGTGTGTAATAACAACATAACTATGTTTTACTTGTTAAAATTTTGTTTCTATTTGTTGACAATGAATTGCTATCATAGTGGTGTGTGTGTGTGTGTGTGTGTGTGGTCTTTACTTTTGAGCAATTTGAGAGTTTGTCTGTTACATTGTATCATTCCATTGTTGTTTTCAGTCCACCTATGATAAAGCCATGGATTTAATGGTTGAAGAGTTGCTTAAACTGCTTTAATCCAGGAACAAGTGAGAAAAGAGCGAGAGACTGAAATCATTTCCCTGAATCCCGTTTTGCATTTTCTTTTACAAGTCAAATCTGTACAAATGATTTTCTAGCGCTTCCAAAAGATGAAATATAACATGATTTTGAGTGGCTTATTTGCTTTAGTGAAGGCTCACTTCAGTTACATTAAATTGCTCTTGTGTATTAGGGAGTTAATGCAGCATGTCGCTGCTTGACTTTCAACCTTTGAAAATCTCTATTTTTTTTTTAAACGTGCACTCATGTGTAGATGGTAAGCAACAGTATTAAACATGTTTACTAAATCTCTGTACACTTACTAGAGACATAATTGTGTAAGTCCTTGGACCTCATTTGAAGAGGATTGACCCTGGGATTTGCACGTGTACCCAGATTGAAGGACGCTAGGTGCTGCGGTTTTGAGTGTGTCCGTTATGTGGGCACATATGAGTCTGTACAGTTTGATTATGTGGTATGGACTTCAACGGCAAATAGTAGTGCTGAACTCAAAAGTCGTACTCAAGAGTATGAGCATAATAAAGTCTGGCCCGCTCACCAGTAAAGGTTTTAAGTTTTAAAAAATAGCATAGAATTTTTACGTAGAAGTGCAAAAAATTTCCTCAATCTAAAAAAAAAAAGAAGATTCTGTTTTGGGCATCTAGAAAGATGGTGCAGTAGTATGCATATGTTTGGGGGCTGCTGCTCAAATACATGTTTTGTTATTTGAAAATAAATGAACACATCCTCTACAGAGAACACACTTCTGCATATTCACAATTACTGTTTTTGTGCTGAATTTAACATATTAGGGAAAAATTTATGAAACTTAAAATGTGAGCAAATGTTATACTGAACAAAAAATAGAAATTGTGTGCTAAAAGTAGCAGAAAAATTATATATTTAGGTTTGTTTTTGTTCAAATTTTACTTAGAAATTCAACAAAACCTTTACATAACACTGTCCTAAACCATATTTCACAGACACTGTTGTTACCTGTAGATTATAAATTAGTCCATGCAGTGTTTTTAAAACGTCACTGCCTTTACAGAAGAGTCACAAGAATTTAACATGTCCTTAAGTGACATGTTCTTTTAGAGGCTGCAGTTGTTTGCTCCAACCAAGCATGACCACTTTTTGAATATCCTATCAGCTGTTTAACGACCAAGCCCAACTAAAATGTAATCAGCACAGACATACTTTTAAGAATACAAGTGTAAAACATGCGATCACATGCCATTTCAGGATATACTTCACATATGATCACATGAAACAAGTGTGAGTTTTCTGTTCAAGGACACTAAAATGAACATCAGCAGAGAACAGGCTTACTTAACAACACATAAAATTGCCTGTTCATTTGTGCCTCTCACTCTTTTGCTGGCAGATTTTTGCATACAGACAGTATCTCTGGGTAGGGGAGGGGACCCATGCCGTGTTGGTTAAAGAAAGCCTCTTAAATCGGGTAAACTCTAGCTTCAACAAGGGCTGGCACACCACCCTGAGCCAGTCTGTGTGCCTCTATTGCTGGTAATGCCATAAAAATTGGTCCTAAGCTTGATGGATAACACCTCTGTTTTGAAACATCAGCTTGTCTATGAGGCTAATGCCCTCCTGCTGACCCCTCACTGCCTCCTGCCTCAGTCAGCTGGGCAGACAAATGCAATGGTGGCATCTAGACCACTAGTTTTGCTGATGCCTTGGGGGAAAAGTTTGCACGGCTTGACTTGGTGATTCTGTACACAATGTGTAGGATAGATATGCAGTCATCCTGAGCGTCACGGTCAACACGTCCTTTAAATAGAACGTTTGCTCAGAGGATGTATTAACTGATTTTCAACAAAGAATGTAATTTGACTGGGGTTGTTCAAACTTTTGTATACAACAGTATATAATACATGGGCCAGGTTAAGATAGAATTGCATAGAAGTTGTTTGAGGAATAATTTTTCATGCCATTTCTAAAATGTTATATTTTTAATGCATGCCATTGTGACGAGATTTTATTAAGTCATTTTGGAGCATTGTATTCAATACATTCATCACAATGGACAATTGTAAATAATTGTAAAGGTTTCTAAAAATGAAATGGCCTTGTCCCAGAAATCATATGTTCAGGTTCAATAGGTGTAAATTATAATAAAAATTATAATAAAATTGAAATATTCCGAGAACACCGAATGTACAATGGGAGCAGACTTAGCGTCATGTCTCCAGCTCCAGCCTACACATCACCTGACTGGTGAGGAAAGTGAATGCTGTACTGTATGCTACTGTCCACATCACCCAGATAGACAGTGCCTAATGTAACTAACGTAATGTCTGGATACTGGGAAGCTCACTGAGCAGTGTTTGAGATGAATACTGAGACAAAGAGAGACTGAGAAATAGCCAGAAGGAGAGCAAGAGATGATTGTGTGCACATACTAGAGCTAAGTAAGGGTAATGCAGATGCCAACGCAGAGTCTGTCAAGAGTGAACAAAGTATGGTGAGACACAAGTAATCTACACTAGCTTTGCTGTTTCTTGTATCTTAAAACAAATGTTTAGTGATTTTTATTGTGACAAATAATTATAGTTCATATTTGTATGTTGTTATCAGGGAAACAATCCCTCTTTTGAAAGAAATTGCCTTCTATTTTCTACTTTATTTGTACAAATTTATTTATTTGTATAAATCAAATATACAGAAATACTGCAAACTAAGATATTGGGGTGGGCTATAAGATCAAATGTATTGTTATCAATAATTGAGAGATTATATTATATTGTGTCACAAAGTTTTTTTATTACAAAAAGAGCATAACTAATCCTGTTTTATTCAATTTAGTGCAGCACCGTCTGTGAAACATTGTATAAGTGATGCATATTGTGATGCATATTGTCCTATTGTGCATCCCTGTTATATTACATCACCAAGCTTTTCATATAATATAATTACCTACTATTCACAGTTTCTATTGATGTAATTTCTAATATTCTATTTTTAAAAATATTTTATTTAAATGGAGAAAACATTAATAATCACCAACAATTATATATTTTCAAGATTAAGAAACATTCTGAATATTATTATTTACTTTGGCACGCAGTCATGGGCTGTGTTTAGTCAGTTGACTGTGTCACAGCAGGGTCAAAAGTTCAGCTGTGCTGTGCAGTGTGTGTGTGCAGCATCGTTTTGGCAGTGTTCAGCTCATTCTGCGAGTGCTGTGGCATTGATCTAAGGTCAGCTTTTGCTGCTCAAATCCTTCTGTTCAAACCCTTATCTTTACAAGAAACTGCTCTCAGATCAGCGTAAAAGGGAGATTGTGTGTGTGTGTGTGTGTGTGCGTGTGTGCATGCGTGCAGGCCCGTCGTGTCACTGTCCGGGCAGTCTGTAATGCAATTACCTGATTGGATCAGGCAGAACAGAAACCTGTTAGATCCGGAGGATGCATTCACCAGCAGAATACAAGCTAGACATAAGACTGGCAGACTCTATTTTACTCAGCTCCGTTTCTGATTTCAAGCCCAGTAGTTACTTTGCACATTATTTTGTATGTTTTAGATACAACATATACATACATATACACATATATATATGTGTGTATGTATGTGTGTGTGTGTGTGTGTGTGTGTGTATGCCACAAATTTTGCACAAGTTGTAATATTTTAAACTCTGCAATTTAGTTTTTGACAATACATTGAGCAGTGTATATGGTTGAGTGACCAGTGGAGGAGCTGTTGCTCAAAACAGCGAGCGCCATCCTCTCAGTCTCTGACCTTATACTGTAAGCCTAATTGTCTTATCTAAACCACAACACCTTAGGCACTAGGGGCAAGCCCTTTTGCTATGGGTGGGGGCAGAGCACTAATAATAGTCCAAGTGCTTTTGTGCTTAGGCGGATTATGGAGCCACATCTACCAGCG
The DNA here is from genome assembly GCF_015220715.1 of Pygocentrus nattereri. Taxonomy (NCBI): domain Eukaryota; kingdom Metazoa; phylum Chordata; class Actinopteri; order Characiformes; family Serrasalmidae; genus Pygocentrus; species Pygocentrus nattereri. Next base: position 18,442,713 of record NC_051212.1, on the reverse strand, counting down.
ATTTGATAAGACACAGTTGACCCTTGGCTGGCTTCGCCATGTGTTGCAACAATGACAGGGCCATGGATCAGGCCATGATAAGGCCAAGAGGGTGAGCAGGTGAGCAGGTAAAGCAAGTAGGAGGAGGAGAAGCATGAGCAGCAAAGATGGAGGTCTGGGTGGATTTGATGAACAATAACAGCGAAGGGAGAAGAAGGCAGAAGGTAGACAGAGATGAGATGGGGTTGATTGAAAGAAAAATGAGCATTGGAGTAGGGTCAGGCACTTCACGCCAAACGCATAAACACATGGTAGGTCAACTTCTTTCCCACCCAATCACTCGTATTTAATCGACTCCCCATCAGCTCTCGTAAGTTTGGTTCAAACTCTACAATTTGCAATGGTTTTCTGTTCCCAGGCCACAGTTCAGCCCCAGTGTCAAATTTAGAGGTCAGACAGGAGTTTTAAAGTGTTTTGTTCATGCAGCATGACAGAGTAAGTGCCCCTGCTCTCCTGGGTTCTAATAAAGGTCACACAGCTTCTAGTTCTTCCTTTGACGCTGAGTTTATGAGCACCCTCTGGGAGGCAGACTCATCTTTGCCAATCATGCACTGCAATTCTCACAGTGTGACATGGTAAAAGATGTCATGTTACCATGGACTCATCATAAAATATGGAGCCCTGTAAAAGATTATATAGGCTGAATCACACTTAAATGAGCCACATGACCGCATTTGCCCTCAAGTGCACTTCATATTACAGCTGCATTCAGGTTATTTCATATACATGCACTGAAACCTATAGAGACTGGAAAGCATTTATGCTTTGAACTCAAGGAAAAGGGATAACTGCTCTTGCATCTAAAACATACCCATGACTTCCCACTTAAATAAACAGTTTGTGCAACTAATTGGCCTAGATAAAGGCAAGGAGGAAAATCTGGAGTAGCCAGCCCTTAAGAACCACACTGACCTCCAATCTCCACTGAATGGTAGAGGTCATGAAGCGGTCACCTAATAACTAGAACGCATCGTGTTCCACATAGCCGGCTGTTATCACATGTATAGGATCAACAGGGTGCTGAGCAGGGTGCGTTAGCGTGTTAGCGTGTTAGCCTTTGCATGGGTCATTGAAAGGTCAGCAGCAGGTGTCCCTCTCGCTTTGGATTTTCGCCTGTCGGGTCACTCTAAAAGATTAAAGTTCCGCAGTTATTAGTTATCCACTTCACCTTTCAGGCTGTGCCAAGCTCAGCAACTGACAGGATATTATGGACAGTAATTCTCAATGGCTGAAATTCTGCAATTATACTCAACTGAGTGGATAGGAGTGCACGTCTGATCAAGAAAGGATTGAAGAACAAATGAAGATCACGCATCTTTCTTTGTTTTTGTATATTCCATATGAGATATGCCAACATTTGTAGCAAGATATCGGGAAGACACGAGCTATAACATCATGATCAGCTGTTAGGACCTAGTTCTTCTCATTTTGTTGTATTTTGTTTTTGATGTTTTCCTCTTTTCATAAAGAAGAACACCACACAAAGGATGTCAGCTGAATTTTTAGCAGAACATGACCCATGATATACTGTCTTTTTAATAGTACATCACTCTTCATATTAAGTGCAATGCTAAGACATTACTAGAATCATGGAGGAGGACATCATTAGACAATGAGCTGCAGCTTGGCTCTGATTGTTTTCTGTTTTCATTTCTATTGCTTTAATTTAATTCATTCTTTTTGTTAAGTCCTTTTGCTAATATGTCTTTCTTCCTATAAAACATAACATCATGCAGAAAAAAATTATGTAAAAAGTAGATTATACATTGTGTATAAATGCAACATACTGCAGTTTGCAGTCAATGCACCAAGCGGAATGAACAGCAAGCCCTAACAGTGTGCACATAGTGAAGCATGTACTGCAGCTGCGAAATGGAGAGGATTGGAGCAGAGAGAGAGAGAGTGAGAGAGAGAGAGAGAGAGAGAAAGAGAAAGAGAGAGAGAGAGAGAGAGAGAGAGAGCGCAAATCCAGGTCACGCAGATCTCTCTATGTAATCTCTGCCCCAGCGCTGAACCCTGGATCCCATTAAAGCGGATTTCATTCCAATAGTGTACATGTACAATGCCGGAGATTTCCTTTCTTCTCTCCTCTCCTCTTCTTTTTCATCCTCGTTTTGTTCCCCCTCTACAAAACCATGGACTTTCCTCCTCGTGCCTGCCTCTGCCATATGAAAGGTGGCCTAAGCCCCTCCCACTGAGTCAGCCTGCTGGAAATGAGTGACAGTCAGTTGGTAGGGGCCTATAGAGGACTGTCTGGTGGGCTGTATTTGTGTTTATGCTGCAGAAAACATATATATTTAACAGAAGATTACGCAAAAGTCTCCAACACTGTAAAAAATTATATTGATCATCCTTTGCCTTTATTTCTGCTTGAGACTTGATTTCAGTTGTTTTAAAGAATCTGCAAGAATCTGATGCATTTTCTGCTTCTCATGATTCACATAATCCCAAATATGTTCAGCGATGTTGAGGTCTAGACTGGGGTGGCCAGTCCACTGCGCTCAGGACACCAGCAGCTTCTTTGTTTCATCTGAAAATGTCCTCCTTTTTTCCTTTTCTCAGTGAAGGCTTCCTGAGAGCTACACATCCTTTCAGACTCATAGCACTAAACACTAGTGGATTTTTTCAAATCTGAAGGAAGAGTGAAGCTTGATTTTCTTCTCTCTCTCAAAGATGGAAGCTTTCAGTGCTGTTTATCTGATGGTAACAGTTCTGGTGGTCTACCAGGTCTTACACCTGGTTGTTAGGAGTCCCATTCACTCTTTGTCTTCTCCAGTTTTTTTCCACTTACATCATTTTGACTTTCTCCTTCTTAATGCAAGTGGATTATCTTATATATAATCTCCTCAAATATATCGCCTGAAAAATAAACAACTTGTACTCAGTTAAAGTTTGATTGAAAATAAATTAAGGGTAGTCTCTGACTTTTGTACAGTACTGTATATCTGAAAGGTGTAGTGCAGTAATTTACAATCTCATGCTAAATATCAAGATACTTAAATTGTTTGTTTTGGGGTTTAGAACATAGCAATATGTGGAGGGTCCTTCACCCCTTAAATGCATAGAATTATTACATTGTAAGGCTTATTATTTACTTAGAATTGCGTGGAAAACAACACATACTTACTGAGCTGTTCTTCAGTTATAAGAGTATTTAAATAAATAAGTGTTTAAAAGCTCCAAAGAATTGTTTTTGATAGCATTTTTATCTTTGACTGTGAAAGTGCCTGAAGATTCTAGACCAGTGTTTCTCTGGTCCTGGGGAACCCTTGTCCTGCATATTTTGTTTTCACTGTTTTCCAACATCTTATTCCATTAATAAGATTCTGCTAATTAATCAATCTTTGTGAGTTTAAGTGGGTGTTAAGACTAATCTGTGTATGGTAGAGGAACCATTGTGCTAGTGCTGCATTCATATCATGGGCAATGCTTGAATATAGTCTTTCACTCATTCTCTCTCTGTCAATCTCTTTCTGTCTGTCTGTCTGTCTCTCTCTCTCTCTCTCTCTCTCTATCTCTCTCACTCACACTCTCACACACACACAGAGTGAATATGTGTTTGTTTAGATAAAGAGTGTGGCATCAGCATGCTCAGAGAGATCACTAACAATCTCATTATCCACACACTAATGGCCGAGCTGGAGCCATGATCTCAGTGCCTTTGCCTGCGCGTCCACTCCTTTCTTAAAGCGGATTCCCTCTGCACTGTCTGATGAGCCTCTTACTGAGCACACACAAGCTTATTCCACTTACTGCACACTAGCATGAGAACAGCCTTCTCTGAAACCAAATACATTCTGTGTGTTGTGTATGAGCCAAAGTGTGTGTGTGTGTGTGTGTGTGTGTGTGTGTGTGTGTGTGTGTGTGTGTGTGTGTGTGTGTGTTTTGTTTTCATATATTTCTTGAATATAAATGTCCAGACTTTGTTTACAACCCAGAGAAAATGAAGCTAACGCAGCCTACAATACCAGGTCTAATATTGTTATTATCATTACATTTGTATTATTAATTGTATTTTTATGTATTTATATATATATATATATATATATATATATATATATATATATATATATATATATATATATATATATATATATATATATATAATGTATGTCAATAGGAATGCTTCAAAATTATTTCACATCGGGGCGTCCAATCTTATCCACAAAAGGCCGATGTGGGTGCAGGTTTTTGTTCCAAACAAGAACAGCACACCTGATTTCACTCATTTAATCAGTTAGTCCTGAGCTCCTGATTTGTTACAGTGAAAAGCCACACCAGCTTTTCGTTGTATTCATATGATTAGACATCCCTGATCTACATTAACAGAGAAGAAATTAAGAACGGTTTTGTCTTCTTCTGTACACACACATGTGTGTATATATATATATATATATATATATATATATATATATATATATTGTGTGTATGTTTTTATGTATTGTAACACACATACACATGCATGTACGGCAGATATGTATGACCTCAGTTCTTGACGCGCTCTGAAACAAATGTGTGTTTGTGCAACATATCTGCCCTTGTCATGAGTTAATGTCCCTCTGTCACTACATATACATGCATGACAGACCCTGCGGTCACATGACGCCATTATTTGGCTCATGTACAGGGTGCTCACATTGTTCGAATGAGGGGCTTGTCTGTGCTCTCTAGGGTGAAAAGTCCTGCTGTGTGGGCTGCTCCGTGGGCTATTATAGAGAAGGCATCATTCAGCACTAAATGCATAGAATGTGCATGATTCAGTCGCTTTCATGCTTCACTTCACTGTGCCTGTTTTATCGCTCTCTGGTGACTTTTTGAATGAATGCTTTCTAATGTTGGACGTCAGTGTGTTTAGTGTAGCATGACGCACACACACACAGAGTATGTGCCAGAGTAAAAAAATATCATAAAATTCCCACTGGCTCTCTTTCTGCATGCCCTGCTGTGCTGTGCACTGGAATCCGGCAAAATGCCAGCTTTATTCCAGCAGTGGACACAAGATAAACAGCGCATCAAAGCAGTCAAACAGGAAGTTCTTCAGTCTCAACATGATCATGTATGTCAGTATGTGTATGGGAATGTGTATGTGTATGTGTGTGTGCTTGCTAACAGGCTATATGGACCAAACACAGTAAAGAGAGTGTAGATCTGTGCCTTAGTTAGTTTTGTACATTTGTTTTCTTTTTACAGGCAGTCATATGCAAAATTTGGGTGCCCCAGTCAAAATGTGTTTTATTGATTTTCTAAGTTTAAATAATTTAACAGATTTTAATTAGATGTTAAGCTCAATATGCAAATATTTTTCTCATATTTTCCATTGTCCCATGTGGTCCACTTATAATGTCTGTGTGGTCTTATGCAACAAAATGTATTTTTACATTTTCCAGCCTCTCTTCATTCATTTAAATTCAACAGCCTGTTTTTTCACTGTTACATGTAAGTAACATTTGGTTTGATTGGCTATGGATTGGTATGTGCCCCATTCAAAACAGCATGAGCGGAATGAAATAGGAAATAACACATAAATGTGAATGAGCAGGCTAGAACACTGCAGGCTGAGTGAGTAACTCTATGTAAACGTGCTTATAGTTATGACCTAACAAGCTGTATTTTCAGATTAGTTTCCATGTGGACTGGGTGAGTGAGTGAATGGTACATTTTTGAAGCTTTACATAGTCCATTTATGCAGTGTTAGCATAGCTGTTTAACTATTTTAACTAAAAAGGGACAGTTTTATTTATTTTGATTGCAATAGGGTTTGGATACTGAAATTAAGGTTTAAATTAAGCTAATTAAGCCAAGAAGATTACCTACATATACTTACATGCAGTGTCTATTCATACTCATTCTATAAGATACTATTCATTAAAATTAAATTATGAATACATTGTAATTTTATGTTAGATGAACCATTTTCAAATCTCTCCTTGAGGAAGCACCATATTTACAGTTACCATCCATTACCTGCTTCAGCTAATCAGTCCTTCATCAAATTAAATCAAGTGCTGTTGATGGATTTGAACAAATTCATGCAACGGCTGGAGTCTAGTAAGAAGTCGCAAACCAAACCTGCGTTTTTTAAACTGTGTCCTTCTAACTAATGAATACATTTTACTGTATTAATGTTTATTTGTATTTATTCTAATGGTATATGTTGTTTTTAGTGACAAAAACTCCTTAACAGTGATACAGATTTAATGCAGATTGAAGGTGCATAAGCTTAAAAAGATGTGTTGGTATGCACTTGAAACACACAGGACTGTGTGTATCTGTGCCTTTAGTTCATGTGTTCACATACATTGTGAGTGTGTATGTAATGTGTATGTAGCTGCAGCTCCATGGCCCCCAGGGTTCAATGTAGCAGGAGGCGGTGAGTAGAAACTCGGTCATGGTGGGATGCATTTTTCATGGTTCTGATTTTTCCCCATTTTTGAGCATGGATGATCCCAGCAGCCTCAGAAACACTTTATACGTTACCATCACACAGCATTAATTAAAAATGCAGAACAGGCAGAGTTCAGCAGAGTTCAGTGCCTTTCATGACCAGCGTGCCCCATGCTGTCAGGGACAAACACTGTGGTTACAACATGTTCTGTGAAATGAAGTATGTGGGAATCTCTCACGAAAAACGGTTCAGCCTTTATATTAAGAGCCAGGAGGAATACAATATACATAAATAACTGAAAGATGACCTCACTGGGGCACATGCAGCAATTAAATAGTCACTCAAGTAATGACAACAATCAAATAATGCAAGTATTTAAAATAAACAGAGTATTTTACTGCTCTACGAACAGCCAAATGGCACACAAATTAGACCTGGCCCTGAACTACATCTTCCTGCATATTTTTCCCACTGTTTGCTTCTGATTGACAAATCAGCATAGATGTACTTTTCAGGTGTGGAACCAAACAGAAGTTACAGAAATATTAATTTTCTGGCAACCAACACAAAATAGTCTACTATTTTGTTACTCTTACTGTAGCATCTCTGTTGATAACAGTGGTTTACACTGACAGTGTTAAATGTCCAAACTCTTTTTTGTTTTTTTACAATTTTATACACCTGATTCAGCTCCTCAAGCCTTAGGAGCAGGTAAATGTGATTAGGTGGATCTGATTAGAACTGCAATGAAACACTGCAGGTGAGTCACCTGAAATAAAACAAATTAAGTAACAGCTGCTTGTATTAGTGCCACGCCATTTTTCTATTTTGATTAATATTGCTGTCTGTTTTCTGTTAATTTTTTTCTGGTTTGTTTTACAAAATTTATCAAAGAAAAAAGAAAGTTGGTGTTGCTTCCAGAAATTTAGCCTGTAGTGTGTATATATGCTTTATTTTTGTTTGAAAGCAATTTGTACCTCGATTACTCGGGAGGCATTGTCAATTTTTCATTTTCTTTTTTTCTTTCAGTGCAATCACTCCTTCCTCATTTCCACAGGTGAAAGTCTGGTTCCAGAACCGTCGCACCAAGCAGAAGAAGGACCAGACAAAGGACTCAGATAAGCGCTCGTCCTCTGCGTCTGAATCTTTGGCCACCTGTAATATTCTTCGGCTGCTGGAGCAGGGCCGCCTACTGTCTGTCCCGGCTCCCCCACCCAACCCCCTTCTGGCCCCCCCTCACCCCGGGAACGGTTCTCTGCTAGGCAGCCCCTCTGTGGCCTCCTCTTCGCCTGGCCTCGGCAGCACCAGCACTCCTCCAGGAGCTGTGACGGGCACAGGCGGGGGTGGGGCTTTCGGCCTCTCTCTATCTTCTCTCGGTGGGACGCCTCCCTCACCCCGTCTGGGGGTCCCTCCGCCCTCGCTGTTCTCCGTGCCCCTCCTGAGCGGAGCTCATCACGAACTGACCTCAGGCTATGGCTGTGGCTCATCCGCGTTTGAGCCCTACACAAGGATAGAGAGGAAAGATGGGGACCTGGGGGGGAAAAAAACTGTTTCCTAAAGCAGGAGTTCTCAACTCCAGCACCAAGGACCCACTGCCCTGCACTGTTTTACTGTCCCCTAAATGATCACACCTACACCTTTGAAAAATAAAGGTACCAAAAAGTGTTATTTAGAGCAATACTGTTTACTTCTCTAAAAATTGTTGCTTCTTTAAGGAACCATTTTTGAAAATGAGATATGGAAGTATGAAGAAACTCTCACTTCACATAAGGTTCTGTACCAAAGATTAGATTGGCATGTCCAAGCCCAGAACCATTAAGGAACCTTTATTTTTAAGAATGTACTTGTTGAAAAGTCACCAAATTTATTTGGTCTTCATGGTTACTCTTAAATGAGAGCTACAGATTCTTTTTTAGAGAGGCCATGCGTTTCTACCAGTTTGTCCTATTTTGTTTTTCTCTTACTCGTACAAACTCTCTTAAGAATTAAAGGTGCCAGAAAGGGTTCATTTGTTCTTTTAGTGAAACATCTTGGAAGAACCACTTTTGGTTCCTTAAAGAAGTTTGCAGAACCATTTTTGTAAATATAAAGAACCTATTTTAAAGTTAAAAGAACTTTAGATGGAAGGTTCATTTCAAATTAAAGGATTTTCAGAAAACCATATATCCAAGCCAAGAGCCATTTGGGAACCTCTATTTTAAGAGTCCAACCTTGGCTAGATTCATAACAGAGGGAAAAGACTAAAGAGGAAACTCCTAACAACACTCAATAATTACCCCATGAGTTGGATCAAGTGGGCTTGTGGCAGGGACTTGCCAAAACTGTGCAGGGCACCGAGCCCCCAAGACTGGAGTTGAGAACCACTGTTGCTCAGCTTACGGACTGGACCGCTGACTGGAACCTGTCCTCCTTCACTCACCCCGGTGGGTACGATCTGCTCTACTGCTCAGCTGAGGATCGGGGTATGGAGGGAAAAGGTGCTCTAAGACTTCTAATGAATAGAAACAGATGGAGAGAGCATTGACTTCTAATTTCGGATCCCTTGCCTATGTCTTCGAGCTGTGCCAGTGCTTTCCACCATGTTAAGATGACAGGAAAAATCCTGCTGCCTCTGCCCCTTTGCAGTGAAAGGTTCGCTAAAAAGGCGTGTATCTGTGAAAACATGGAGGACACATCTGTAATTAACCGCAACTGCATCCAGTACTTAAGCGTTTTTAAATTTCTTCCATTTTTGAATTCCTTGTGTGTGGGTGTGTGTGTTGCAAACAGCCTCAGGCTTAGTTTACGTGAGTAAAGAAAAAAAAAGTTCAACATTGTTACTGTAATTGTGAAAGGCCAAAATCGCTTTACAACAGATATTGTATCCAAATGGGTGTAAAAAAAAAAAGAAAAAGAAGAAAAAAAGAAGAAAGATGATTGAATGAGTCATGTCAATATGTTTGATGAACCTTGTGGTACGTTTTTGGTATGTTTTTATGCTGCTCTTAACTAGAATTGTTTTTATGGGGGAGTTTTACATCAGTGTATATTTTGTGCATGTGAGAGTGTGTGAGAAACAGATGTTTTTGGTTTTCTGAGTGCTTCTCATAAACATTGTGTACACATACGCAATAACAGGACAACTGCAAATCCAATCAGCTATATTGGTCCATATTTCTTTTCCTAATTATTATATTTTTAACTTATATAATAGTAGATTTTTTTAAAAAAGAAAAATGTTCTTTTAAATTGAGATACAGTATAAAAATGCCCCCTTACGACGATGCATAGCACAAGGCAACAAAATTGTTTTTGGAAATTCAACTATACCGCTATTGCTTAAAGCAATATTTTCTGAATCATTACCACATTATGCTAAGACCTGACAAATGACAGAACACATGTAATGTTTAAACTAATTTAGGACTATTGTTACCATTGTTTGAATGTTTCAGTACATCATCACTTTCCACTTTCCTCTGTCAGAGGCAGAGGAACACAGGTACCTGAAGCTTGTATGGCCAGAATACTAGCTATGAAGCTAATAGGTAAATTCCTTTTTTTTGATGAAAGTTAAACTACTCATTAAAAAATGACACAATAACACTAGGCCACAATGTTGTTGATGTCTTTTAAAAGCTCATGAAAAGCTACTAAAAATGCATTTCTTTCAGCAAAAATGTAAACCAGGACTGATGGCAGGATAAAGATATTTATGTATTCTAATATATTTACTTATTTTCCCAGTACTACCTATTTTAAAAGCAGTGATTTTCTCAAACAGTAATGGGTGAAAATTAATAATGATCATTATTATTAGTCAAAAACACAAAGTGGTTTTGAAAGTAGACTGAATTCTAGCTTCTCACCCTTGTCTTTAAAAGTTTTGTTACATGATCACAAATGCAGCAAGTCATTCTAACTGCCCCCAATACTCTCTATATAACTGACTCAGCAGTTCTTAGATGTAGGCCGTGTTTAGCAAAATACTGAGAACTTGTTTCCAAATGTTAGCTTGAGAGGCTAATTAGGTCTCTGTTCTGAATAGCTGTCAGACTGTACTTTGTACTTTGTACATAGTACAATGTTTTAGTTAACATTTTCACATCCTGTGGGATTGTGCAGAGCTAACTTATTTAATTAAGTTGACGAATGAAGTGTGTGGAGGAGATGACAGCAATTTTTGTTTAATTAGCAGTCAAATTTGTGTCAAGATGCAACGATTAGCTGTCTGCTTATTCTGTCTCTCATGATGGTGTCGCCCCTCCCCTGAACCGTTGTGACTGAAGTCTCAGTGATTAGTCTAATTAGCCCTTGTTGTGTTTGCTGCCCTGGCTACCCACGATGCATCGCCTTGTTCTTTGCATTAACTTTGCTGCACTCTGTGGAAATGCTTTTTTAGTTGTATCTTCTTCATAGTCTGAAACCAACCAGTTGGGTTAGAATCAATATAGGAAATCTGCAAAACTGAATTCTTTTCTCTAAGGCTCTTATCAAAACCTAACATGTCTTTTCTTTTTTATTTTAGCTTTTTTTCTTCTTTTTTTTTTTTCATTTAAACGATTTGAAAACACCAGCTGTCCTTTACATTGTGTGAATGTTTCATGTGGAATGGAGCAACAGCAAAGGTCCCCAAAAACTTTTACATTTTGTTGACACCTTTTGCTTTTTGTTTCTTGTATTAGGCTACTGCTTCAGAGATACAAAGTTTTGTTATAATACCACATTTAATAATAGCTCCATTTACTTCAGTGTAGCGTATTGCAGTTCCAGTCTGAATACAGACAGCACTCTGTAGTTGACTGGTCTGTGGAGAAAACTTCAGGCCGTTTTCTGTTTGTTTGAAGCTTCTGAGGTGAGCTGCATGACCTCACACAGCCCTCAATAATGTATTAATTTCCTTGAAACCTAAGCACTTTATTTCCATATAATTACTTCTTGAAGGTTCTTCTTCCTTCCTTTTAGTTTTACCATAAGCTCTATCACTGTCGACTGTTTTGACATCTTACACATTCCTTGCTGTTTGAAAAGTAGAGCTTTTCAGAAGCCAGAAACGTCTCTACAGGCCGAGGCTCTGACAACATGCAGCTGGAAGAAGCCGATCCCGCTCCACCCCAAAGCTGCCATAAACAAGCTCATGTTCGCAGTATTTCTCTACTGTTGCTGTTAATTTAATCTTTGCTTTTAACTCAATGCAGTTTGACCTCAGTCTCAGTGTAGCACTGGAAAAGTCACAAAGCTTATTATGTTTACTAATAAACCTGTGTGCAGTGGCATCTGAACTCATCTGGCAGAAAAAAAGAAAGGCCCTGTTATCTGACTCTAATTAAGCGATACTGGCCCTTGTTTAATTTCTTTTGTGAATGGCAAGCAAAGGTGAAAGCATGACCCTGACCTGCATGTATCCTTACGACTCACCCTTTGAATGGTAGGGCAGCTGATTGTGTTGAGAGGTCTTTGGGATGAAAACCTCTGACCCTGCTAAATGAGGCAAATCTATGGAGAATTCCTCTTTGGCCTATTTGACCTTGTGCACTCTTGTCACTGTTATTCAGTATAAACTGAACTGCATGTTCTGTTCTCAAGCAAAAGTGTTGAATCTTCTTGTTACTGTGCTGTTGTCAAACTCTGTGCTACTTTAAACAAGCAGCACTTATAATTTACAGACTGTGTCGTAAAAAATATTTTCTTCGGTGTTCAACGTGACTGACATGCTACGCATAGTTTCTTACTGTTGAAGCGCAACACTTTTCCCCTGTTCTCTTCGTCCTTCACTTTCTCAATTGGGTAAATGTGCCACAACTTCTCATATAATCCCCTGCCTTCCTTTCAGAAACAGAAAAACAGCGTTTTTGTACAATTTGATATTTCTTTTGGTGTTCTTTTTTTAGGATACTGTTCAAATTTGATGCTGTTTCACTTACGAACCAGATAAAATAGCTTACAGTGACTTAGAAAGAATGTTTACCAAAAATGAGTGCAATTTTTTGAACACTTTTTACCAGGATCGCTTATTTGACACTTCTCCAAAAAAAGCAATCCCCCAACCAATTGTAATTAAAGCAGCAAAGTCATTGTATACTAGCCAGTTTCTTGCAGTTGTGTTGTCATGTATCTGTTGTGTGAGAGAGTGAGAGACACAGAGAGCATTATGGTTGATCACAGTGTGAGCAGTGAATCTGAGAAAGTGGCACTAAGCTAGCAAATTCTTGAGAGGTAGGGAGCCAGTGATACAATCAGAAAAGTGCCAATGACAAATTTTCCCCCAAATCAAACTCTGCAACAGACCCTTGTACAGAATCAAAACAACTAAATATCTACTGTCTCTGAAATAAAGCCAAAATATATTTCCTCAATATGAGAACACTGTGAAACATACGCTGCAGTGGGCAGAGTAACAGCGTACAGTATAGGTCTATATATAATGTTCCACACTGGTGTGATTGTAATGTGGGCTTTTTTATGTTGATGAGATTGTGTGTGTGTGTGTGTGAGTGTGTGTGTGTGTGTGTGTTTGTGTTTTTTTTTAAGTCGGTGTTCGTGTTCTTACATACAGACAGAATTTATGTGTAAGTAAGCCATACAGTTTTTGGCAGTAAATCTCGTGTAACCATGTCAAGACATAACTGGCACCAGCTTCTCACAAATAAAGAAAAAAAAATGTTAAAGATGAACTGTATGTAAATATACTGTATGAGTCTTTGCACAGTACTTTCATGTTGGTATCATGTGATCTTACAGTCGCTGAAGAAAGAATGAAAAAAAAAAGAAAAAAAACTTTATAAATGCTTTACAATTCTTTGTCTTATTAACAATTTGCACTTATTTAAAAGAAAGACGTTTCTTTGTGTTTTCTGGTGAAAGAGCTGTTTTGATGCTCAGGCTATGGAAGCCAGGATATTGTAAAATATGTATATGTATTTTTATTCATATGCATATAAATATATGTCTATGTAATTTGCCTCTTTGTACGTCTCGTTACTTGATTACATCCTAATTTTAATCATCAGCATCAGTTATTCATACATGCTCAAGCACTTATATACTGTCCTGCTTGTCACTTCAGTGTTCCCGAGGATAATCTTTCTTACTTTCTCAGCGTTGTTATGTGGAATGTTAAGAATGTCACCACAGGTTTAGAAAATATTGCCTTATTGTTTCTCTTCTCCATTCAGTTAGAGCAGAACTGCAGAATTTTCTTATTGTGCAAAATAACTTGGATATTTCCAAGCCTATGGTGAGAATTTTAATTATTTTAGGCCCAATTACACAATTTCAAACATTCCTAATTACGGGGGAACATAAAAATATGAACAAAATGTGTAAAAAAGACATACATGTATTGCCCCCATAACTTTCTCAGGTTCTATGAACCACATCAGTTCTCCCTGAAGTTTCAAAAAAGTTTATGTTGCAACCTTTCCTTAGAAATCACTCATTCAGTAGCACTGTGTTGTGTAAACATTTACATAGTATATACTGTACTGTGTAGGTCAAATACCATTTATTTAATTTCCAGTCTAAATGACCATAAAGTACAAGTAATTCATTTTTCAGCATCACTAAAAAAGCAGAAAACATACATGGTTCACTGTACCAAACTGTTTCAATGTCAGAATTCTAAATGCACTGACTTGGACTTCAGACTAAAATCTATTTGCTTTGAATGAACCTTTACTTTGTTTTGGTAGTGACAAGTTTAGCAAATTTTGAGCAGAACTTGACTAGCAAACACTGTGCTGAACTGCTGCACATAAGTAAAATCATATTTTTATTAAAGCACAAAAAAAGTTTGCATAATCACAAAAAAAAATGTTTTTGTAGTCACAATTCTTAACATTACACACTGATTTTCAGAGGTTGGGACACAATTACTTCTAAACAATGGGATCTAACTGCTCACCACATGGCTATGAGGCCCAGGGATGCAGTCTCAGTTCCTGCATTAAAAAGCAGGGGTGTGGCTAAAATAGACTAAACCTCTTTGTGTTTCAGTAGTGACATGAAAATGTTAAATAGCATGTTTAAAATATATTCCTTTATTTTAAAATTAAAGTCTTTAAAAATTTAAACATTTTCAACAAGAAAAAGAAAATAAAAATAAATATTATTTTCACAAGTGTAGATGTAGGGGTTAGGGTTTGGGACAGGTACCTCCCAACAGAAAGTGCCCTATATTTGATGATTTTGTATATATTTAGTTCGTTATTATCTTTATTAATGTATTGGGTTAGAAGAAGCTCTCATTGAAGAAAGTATGCTTCTCATACACAAATAATCCCAAATAAACACATTCAGTGATGTCGAGGTCTGGACTCCAGGGTGGTCAGTCTATTGTTCTGAGCATGCCAGCAGCTTCTTTGTTTGTATGTTTTGTTATGTGTTTTTGTGTTTATGTCCTTTTCTCAGTGAGGGCTTCTTATCAGTTTCACATCCATTCAGACTCATAGTGTTTAGCTGTCTTCTCACAGTGGAAGGATGGACAGAAACATATTGCATAGTATTTTATATTACAGAAATTCTGTGATGAATGAAATGGATTATCATTCACCAGTTTTCTTTTGGCTCCTCACATCTGACAGAAGACCCTTCATGGACAGCTGTAGTCAATAGTCCATTGGAAATAAGTGTATTCATTAGTTAGTACTATCTTATTTTGCTGCTGAGGTAGACTCAAAGCTTGTGAGAAAGGTATTCATTCCTTCGTTCACTTCAAAATTTCTTCCGCCGCCTTACAGATCATCTGAGCATTTATGTTCTCAACCATCTTCTCCTGGCTATCGTCAAGTCTGTGAAAACATCAAATCCTTTTACGTCTAGCAACAGAAAGCGGCCGAGGTTATTTTGCAAGAAAGGCTGCTCAAACGGCCACAATATGTTTAACCACATGGTTTGGTGCCCTCCTTCCTTTCGGAGCTGCACTCTCTTTCTGAAGCTTGCTGGGACAATCAACCACAGGGTGCCAATTAAAATGATTGGCGTCTTTTCTCAGAGGTAGTGGACGGCTGGGGAGAGGGAGCGCTAAATGGGTGGCCTGTTGGTTTGTGTGTGGGGCGGCCGAGGATGGGGTGCAGGACTCAAGTGATGGCGACAGCTGGAGAACAACGAGGGCAACACCTCTCTCTATTCGACAGATTTTCAGCGAAGTGTGTTGGGACGAGGCAAACGGGGCAAAATTTGAGAAGGAAAACGCAGGAGTTATTCAAAATGATGCAATGTGCTCTCATAGAAACTGCTGGCATATGAAACTACTCTTCACATAGAATGTAGTTATGCAAACAGATTTCAGTCTTTTTAATCAGTTATTTTTCCATTCAAATCCAACTCTTTTAGATTTTAAAGTAGGGAAGCAAATCTGCAGTCTTCTCCTTTTTTTCCAACCCCATTTCTTGAAGAAGAGCAGCACCTTAATTCAGAATCTGACAAAAGGAAGAAAATACTATTAAACAGCTCCGTTAAAGCAACTCCATTTGATGAGATAAACGCAGCATACTTCATTTTCTCTTTTGACTTGTTTGGGGTGAAGTAATGAATGTTAGGCATGTTGTGCTGTTGCTGGCCCCTACGCTTTTTGCCACGCATCACTGTACTGCAACTTCCCTCCCTCTCTCTCTTTCCGCTTCTCTTTTCTTCATCCATCCGCTCTCTCTGGCTGGACCCTGTTCAGTGACCCTGCAGGAGGCCTCTTCACTAATTAGGGTCGCTAATTGGGGGGTGACGGGGCCGGGGGTCCCCTCCACACCTGCACAAGTCATGTGACCCACTGTGAGGTGCGCAGGGCCATGGGTCATCCAGCGGGGGGGCCGGGGGGGCTGGGGGGGCTGGGAAGGAGAGGGGCCTGGATCAGCTGGGTGTGTACAGGATTAGTGAGGGACAGGGCAAAGAGGAAGGCAGGGAGAGGTGGGTGTGCAAGAGGTGGGCTGGGTTCAGATTTGGCCCCCTCAGGGGTTAATTGCAGGCTGACCCCCACGGCTGATCGGCTCAGCAGAGCCCCCTAGCATGGGCCCACTTTTCTCAGTTGGGGCGAGATGAAGTCGGCTTGTTTTGACACACTTCACACAAGCGGCTGACTCTGCCATTAAGGAACTTCTTGGAATTCCTGAGAGGAGCGGAAGGACCAGGGCAAAACCAGCCTTGCATTACAAGCTCCAACAGTAATCAGATAAATAAAAAGCACTAAATAAATCAATACATGAATGAATTAATTCATGAATCTATGAATGAATGAAAACAATGCTGGACAGCATTTTCTTACCTCCTACTATATTTCCCAAATCACCATTATAAAATGGCTGATATAGAGTCAAACTACATCAATAAAGTTGTAAATAAAAAAGCACATTGGTAGAAGATCAACTCAGTACTAGCTGATATTTGCATTTTTGATCTTGCATTTCTTATTGAACAGGCAGAAATGAGCAGGGGGAGGGGTGAAGCATGGCCAGTCTGAGAAGTTCCACTTCACTCTCTCACTATTCAAGCAAGTTTACCCAGCAGAATGAAGTGTGGGTGACGTAAATGTGTTTGGTTAGTTTAAGGGGAAAGGTGCAGACAAAGCTGAGATCTATACTTCCTTTCTCTCTGCACCCTCTTAGCCCCTTCTTATCCAAATGGGCTTTCAGAAAAGAAAAACAAGGAAGCGTGAGTTGAGAATGAGATAGAAATGGTTCTATAGAGACATGGACAGTTGTTCTTTCAACAGCAGCACTGAAAACAAGGCTGAAGAGGGAATCAAAGAAAGAGTTCACATGAATGGGGGAATCCTTAAGAGTGTCTAATGCTCTTTGGCTATAATCAAATAATAATGAGAATTCAAAGTAACAAAAATGATTTGAATTATACTCCAAACAAAGTTTCCAATGTGGTTCTTGGCTTGGATGTACTGTTCTACGAAAACCTTTTAATTAGTACAGAATATTTACATAATGTGAACAGGTTCTACACATCTCAATTAGAAAACCTTTCTATAAAGAACCACCCATTAAACAGGAAACAAATGTGCCTCTTCTATGCTATTGCTCCAAAAAAAAAAAAATCTTTCTGACACAGTGCACACTCTCAACATAGGCCCAAGATTTGCCAGTGTTCTTGAATGAAGTTGACGCCTCGATCAAGAACTACCCAAAGAGCCACACCAGTCCTGAATTCTAAGAGCAACGAAAACTCCAACATTTACTTGAATGCCCTTTGTTGATACCCATTGTTGTTGTAAAGCTAAATAGTCAAATCAAATAATTATTTGATATGTGCTCACAATGTTCCCATGCTGTACAAAAGAAACTCATTCATTAAAAATACGCACACATGGCTATTATGGTTCCCAAACTGTACTTCTTTCTTGTTCCAAATTGCACTGTAAAATTACATGAATACTGCAGTGTTTTTTTACAGTAATTTGTGTTGTTACTGCCTGAAGAAAAGACTGCATGAAAGAATAGGCACACATCATTTGTATGCTGTATAGCACTGATGAGACTTCCACAGAAGCACAAGTGATTAGATTAAATTTCATAGCTACCAGTGTTGGGAAAACTCTCTTGGAGCTTCAAGGGGGAATCTAATGATGTAAAAGGAATGAAAATTGTGAAAGGCTGCAGTGCATGGAGCACTGATGTTTTCTTCAATCTGGTAATTTTGCTTTTGCAATTTTTGCGATTATTGTGATTGCTAATGGAGGTCAAAATACTGTTTCTGTATTTTCATCTAATAGTGATGTGTGATGGTGTCCATGATATAGTCTGTCAATAAGGCAAAGGTTTTTTAATTTCTTTATTGTTTTTAAAAGAATGAAGGACACTAATTTGGTTTGATGCTTCAATATGATCTCCACAAACGAATCATCTTTTTATTTTATGCTTAACTTTTTCAGCCATGATCCTTTCACACTACTATAATGAATGCATATTCAAGCTTCATGAAAGCAAAATAAAAGATTAAAAAGAATGAAAAAAAGTTAAGATTGCATATTGTGTCATAAGCCTGTTCCTTTTGGAGCAGAAAACGTTGATGTGATGAATTGAATCGTGTGTGCAGTCTCACCTTTCTCTATGAGAACTGAGCAGACTCCCCAGCTAAACCCACCTCTTTATTGCTGGACCTATTGACCCCAATTTTCACATCTAGTTCCATTCCCCCACCCAAGGACAACTTGCTTCTTTATCTCTTTTGCTTTTTTGCCCATGTACTGGGACTCCCACACACTAACTCTGTGAATGTGTTTTGTTTCTGCTCATCTCTGTGCAGAATCAATTAACCCCAGTGTCCCTGTGGACTCCACCGTTTCTTCAAGCCAGGTACAATGCTGCGCACTACTGGACTTGTGACATGCAGCCACAGCCATATGAAAAACATTGACTCTGTTTTTGTCACCTTGTGTGATAGTCTGTAGGCTGGTCTGGGTTAGGGCCATGGTGACTTTGTAGCTTGGACCCACCACGAATTTGATTCTGTGGACAAACAGTAAAGTATAAACAGCGTTTATATTCATAGAAAGACTTTACTTTCAAGGACACACGCACTGCCTGTCACTCTGTGTTCAGCTGTGAAACTCAACTCAAAGTTTGAGTTGCCTTTAAAGAGGAATGATAGGAATGCTTTGTATCCTGCACTGACCCACCTGCTGCATTTATTCATCCATCCATCCATCCATTCATTCTTCCACCAACCATTTGTCCACCCAACCCACCAATCCATCTAACTGTAATATATAGGGTTATTTGTTTACTAAATGCTTCTTACTTCTTACAGTATAATAAGTAAGAAGTTTAGGCAAGTAGAGCAAGTTTTGAACTGCTTTATTAGAGAATGTGACCTATTTCTTGTGATGAAATTTGTTTGATTAGATGGTGAGATTTTAAATCAAATGGTAATTATGTAATTTAGAAGCACTGTGAGTGATTATAGTCAATGGCTCATCATTTTATTTCCAAAGCAATGAGGTTTGACACCAGGACTGTTAACCTGCAGTTCAAAACATTTAAGGCACATTTACTGCAAAGAACAGTCTAAACGATCTCACTCATTACCTGCATCATAAACTCTCAAAAAAGAGGGTCCTTCAAAGGTTCATTAGTAAGGAAAATGATTCTATGTAGAACCATGAACACTCAAAGAACCCTTTGCATGAATAGAGGGTTATTTGCATCATGAAAGTGTTCTTCAAACTGCTGGAGAATGTGCTGTAGTTATAGAACCCTTTTCAAAAAAGTTCTATAT
>NC_051212.1:18400595-18420595 GCF_015220715.1 Pygocentrus nattereri | reverse complement strand
CGGAGAACGAGAGAAGTGTTGGAAGAGAGAGAGGAGGGGCAGTGGACACACAATGGAGTCTGAAACCATGCCAGAGGGCAGTGATGCGCACCGTCCAAGCTGATGGAGTAAACTAGTGAATGAGTAGAAGAGGAGTAAAGGGAAAATCGAGGGGGGGTGGGGGGTGAAGTACAGTGAGTCAAAAAAGAGAGGGGAATGGAAGATGGAAGGAGAAGAGATAGAATGAGAGGAAGAAGGAAGAGTGGAGGTGGGGGAGGTGGAGTGGTGGGAGCAGGACTAATAGGGCCTAATTGAATTGGATGTGCCGGGCAGACAGAGGCTGTGGAAGTAATCTGATGTGTCACAGCAGATAAAGAGCGGCTGATCCAGAGTGTCCGCCTCATGTGACAGACTGTAACATAGCCTGCGAGAGGGCAGCGGCGCGCTTTGTCCACAGCCACAAAGGAAGGCAGGAGGGCCTGGCAGGCAGTAACAGCCCCCACCCTGCCACTGCCGGCCCAGAGGAGGGGCACCAGCAGCCTGGACCACAGGAAGCAGGTCCTGGTTTAGGGAAGTTTCAGAAAATGGCAGAAAAGCTAAGGGTGGTGTTAGCTGTGATATCTAAAGTTATTCTGAATAGCAGTTACAGTATCTCTATAATACAGAGATACATGATTATAACTAAGAAAATATAACTGAATTGAATTGAAATAAATAAAATTGTATATCCCCAAAGGGCAATTGACCCATCCATGCTATACCTATAAATGCATTGTTATGAAGCAACCAATCTTTCATGGTTGGGCAAGCTTTGTAGAACAGTCTATTCAACTTAAATTGCAGTTTCTTAATTGTTCAAATTGGAGTGACACTTATTTACAGTCACTATATAATGTTACATTTTTAGTTTAAAATACTAAGCTACTGAGCTGCACCATGATGTTGTATCTAACTAAGCAGTTTGAAAATGACCACAGAATATACTAACATACTAATGTTTACCTTTACACAATGAGATATTAATCCACCCAATCTTTTCTTGCACTGTGACTTGCCATATGCATACAAAGTAAACAGCATTTGAAATTAATAGCACACTTAAAACTGGTCACTAAACTGCTACAATTTCTCATTAAGTTAAATTGGACATTTTGAAAGTTCAGTAAAGGTTGTCCAACCTATCAGTTGCTACACACAAACACATTTGTGGGTGTTTCTGGAACAGGTCAATTAATTACTAGGCATATCAACAATCAACACTGTGACAATAGACAAATGTGAAAATGTTACCAGCGTAAATAAAAAGGCTTAAAATAAATTAAAGAATGTTAAATTGACACCATTTGTTTAACACAAAGGGCAGCAATGAGGATTCAACAATGGTGATTCTGTCATGTAATAGTCACTAATTTCTTTCTTGAAATTAGTATAAAATAAATCCTCAATCTAGAAACATGAAGTGCAAGAAAGTAGAAGATATGGCTAAATATAATTCATTAATGATTTCAGCAGCAGCAACACACTAAAAATATTTTCAGAAATCCCTTCAAATACAGACTTCCTCATCTTTGTACAATGACCTCTGATTGGCAGGCAAGGGGACATCACATGATCCAAACTTGGCAACATCTGTGAGAACGCAGGTGGCTGGAGTACGAATAGAGAGGAATGAGACAGAGGGGTTAGTGTGAGTGTGTCCTGTTTCTGCAGTCCCTCCCAAAACACAAGAAAATGGCTCAAGAGCGGTGTCAGGATCTGAGTTAAATTGTTTCCGCTTTTTTGAGGGTCAGATTTATATTCAAGACTGTCCACTGGGCTGTATGTCTGTTCTACCATTCAATCATTCTTTGTTCACCAACATCTTCATTGAATAACTCACACACATTAAATGACAAGGTGGTGCTGATGCTCAAAAAGCCTGGATCATCACGAAGGTCAGGGTGTATGGGGTGGGGTTGTGAATGGGGTATATGGGGCAGATGAGGTGGGAGGTGTAGGTGTGGCATGAGGAGGGGATGTATGGTTGTGGTGAGGTGGGAGGAATGTCTGGGCTGAATGGAATGGGGAAATGAATGGGGTAAATGGGTGTTGGTGATACGTAGGTTTGATGAGATGGGGACTGTAAGGACGGGATGGGGTGGAGGAGTGTGGGCAATAGGGGGTGAGGGTAGAGGCTGGATAAGAAAGGAGTATGGGGTATGGTACGCTAGGGTTTTTGGCTGGATAGAGTAAAAAGTATATAGGGTATATGAGCTGAGGGGTGTATAGGCTATATGTGGTAAGTATGGATGGAATGTTTTTGGCCTGAATGAGGCAGAGGAAGTGTAGAAGTTGGATGGGGTGGCAGAGTAAATGAGCTCAATGGGATGCACAGATCTACAAGTTGGGGTTGTATGAGCTGGAGGGGAGGAGTATGGGTTGGACTGGGTGGGAGAATTTATGGTCAGGATGTGATGGGGGGGTGTACAGAGGAATTGGGAGGAATTACAGGCTGGATGATATGGTATAGTATATAGGCTGGTGATGGAGAGGGGTGTAGAGAGTGGGGAGTGTATGGGCTGGATGTGAGGTGTACTGGCTGGATGGGTGGGGGCGGGGTTGCATCTTTACCAAATGCAAGGCAGAGGAGGATGGGGGATGAGGTGGGGGTCAGAGTGTGTAGGCTGCAGTGGGTAGCCATGGGCCAGGGTATGCAGATGTGTGATTGCGGTGGACTAAAACCCTGCCAAGCCCTGCTGTGCAGGGTCGCGACCCTTACAGAATCAGTGCTTCTGCATGTCAGAACCAATGCAGGTCTTCCGGATCCCAGCAGAGAGAGAGAGCGAGAGAGTAAGAGATAAAGTGAGAGAGAGAAAGAGAGAGAGAGAGAGAGAGAGAGAGAGAGAATGAGAGAGAAAGGGATTAAAATAGAGGGTAAGGGGTTCTCCCCAGTTGATTGGGAATTAGCCTCAGTGTGCAGGTGGAAGGGATCACAGCAAGTGGATGTCAAGAATGAGAGCAGGAGAACTTTAAGGCTTAAAAACAAACTCAAAAAAAAAAAAATCACTAGAAAAATCACTTCCCTCTCAAAGTCCAGCTGGAAGCAAGTTGAGTTTATGTTTTCATCCAACATCCCACGCTCAGAATCAATCTCTCATTCTTTTCTTCCTCAACTCTTTCTCCTCTTACTTCCACAGAGTGGCCATCCCTTATGACACAGCTGTCTGTTCACTGTACCACTTTGTGCCAGGCCAGACTGGGGCTTCCTGTGGCATCATGAATAGGAGAGAGAAGTGCTCTGTCTGTGCCACTTTGTGCCAGTCTAGATTGCTTCCTGCGTTCCATCATCTTTACGAGACGGTGACAGACTGTCTGTGCCATGGAGTGCAAGTTGAATCACAGATGTTTCCCTTGATCATGGTCTGATCAGAAGAGCTCACTATTTTGCAATCAGATCATTCCTCCAGCTAGTCTGTGAGGACTGTAAGAAATACTCTAATTCTAACACTAATATTGAATAAACATGAAGAAAAAACCAACATAATCAAGATATATCCAGTCGTATCATTTGCATACTGACTCCAAAAGAATGTGCACATCACTTCGGTTGTCACAGCATTCCTTACTTTGTTTACAGTCTTTTCTACCTGTTTGTAGGCAATAGGTGTACCTATGTAACAAAAAGAAAAGGTGCAAACAGCTTGCACTAGACAACTTGATATGTTTAAATACATACCATGGGATGTGTAACTTAAGCCCACATCATTACATTTAAATCCTTGTTTAGTTCAGTGAAACAGAAATAACCCACTAATTGGCTTTGAAACACTAGTTCTGATGAAAAGATAAAGAGAAAAAATTATTTGTATACTCACTAAAGTAAGAATCCAAAAGAGTAGTCCTATGTGCTGTGTTGAGTCATGGTTACAGGAGATGAGCAGAAGCAACAGGTTGCTGTTGACAGAGTCACGGCGCCACCTTGAGGCCAGATTTAACTACAGCCATTAAAATTAGTCTAAATTCAGGCTGCCAGAATCTCTACAAAGATGGACCAAAGTAATACCCCTTATATAATAACATGCTATGGCAGTTTCTATGTTGTTATACAATACAAAATCCTCACCTGTTACGACTTAAACTAACAAAAAGTAAAAAAACTCCAAAATCACACAATCATAGCCTTTTCAGGCTTTTGGGATTATATAAGCCTAGAATTCTGCAATATCCTGTATATGCTAGAATAGCTTTTACTTGATGGTGGAGAATGTATATCCAGCAATATTTCTATATCATGCTAAACTTTTGGAATTTCAAAATGCTTCCAGAAAATAATCTTGAAATATAATATAAAATGGCCTGTTTTATTTACATATCATCAGAGCAAAGGGATGTAGACCTTAAGAATATATTTCTTACAACTTCTTTGGTCTATCTCTCAAGGGCCTGTGGCATATACCTTAAGAAGGACACTATGACATGGGACATTATGTTTATGCCCATCTCTCATCTATCCTACCAGACATGGTGATGGCCAATGGTGCAGGAGCTGGTACTCTATATTTCCATCACTGTATAACTGAGTGAAAGATGACCATTCAGGGACCTTTGGTCTGACTGAGAGTGACTCATGCTGATGTCATTAAGAAACGCATGATGGACACTAACTTTGTTGACTGAATCTCTCCAATAACACTGTGCTCAGTTTAGTTTCTGAGCCTGTACATGTCTGCATTATAACAGTGTTGATTTGTAATGATGAATCGACCATTATATAATATGTCTAATTTACATATAAACCCCAGAAGGCTATAACTGCTTTGACCAAATCTGTGTTAGGGGAGAAAACACCTGCAGGTGCTCTCAATCCTCACCACACACTGTCTCTTTCTCTCTCTCTACTCTTTTAGCCTGCTGATTTCATCTTAGTTCAGCTATTGTGTGTGTGTGTTTGGGCAAACATATTCACCTGTTGAGATTATTTTTACTCTATTTTTATTCATACGTTTAATTGTGTTTCAGTTTTATGTTCTGGTAATTCAACAACAACAAAAAAACATTTTTATTAAATTTTAAATTCTATTTTACTTTGGAAAGTAAACTCTTCTTTTTTGTTTTTGGGGTATATCACAGAAATTATGAATGGATATTTTTATACATTTCTAAATTTTAATCTTAGTTATGCTGTAATAAATTATCCACCAGGATACTTAGCAGGAAATTGCTGATTTGGCTTGTGTGTTTGCTATCTCCTCATCTCTGATGCTTTGGACTGTAAACGTGTGCAAGCACACACACACACACACACACACACACACACACACACGGGCTGTATTTAGAGCATAGTAAGAAGTGTATGTGTGCTGGAGAAACCCATCCTTGCGGCATCATCATCGGCCCAGTTTTATTTTTGTTTGCACAGCGTGGTGAAGTCAATGAGGGGCCACTCACAACTGCAAGGCGGTCTTGTCAGATCGCATAGCATCTCCCCCCACCACCTCCCTCTGCTTCTGCGTCATACTGTACTGCAGCGTAAAAAGCAAAATATACTTTCACTATGACCCAAATCGCTTTTTGTCATTCTCACATGCACTGTCTCTTTATCTTCCATGTGGCTCCCTCTCCCACGATCACCTTGTGCTCTAACACTCTGCCCCTGCCCTGAGCACTCATGACCTGCTGACCCCATGATGACCTCTATTAGGCAGCCTCGCATTAAGCTGTGCTTAATCCTGTCACACCGTTATTACTGTAATGATGAGTGGGGTTAGAGCGGGTTTGATGTGTGTTTGCGTGTTCATTTCTGAGAAGGCTTTTATGGTTCATTCACTTATTAATCATTTTATGTCACTTTATGTCATTTTGAGAGTGGTAAAGGACACAAGATATTATATGAAACTGTCACACGTCAAAGAGTTGTATTTGACCTATATACCTGGCATTTTATGACACACTGTCGGTTTTGCAGTGCGGGTGCTTTCAAAACTTAAAAAAAACAGCAGATGGTGCTTAGATATACAACTGTATTTCCACAAATATTCAGACATTCCTTGTAATTAATGAATTCAGCTAGTTTTAGGTGCACCCATTACTGACACAGCCACTCAACTGTGCACACATGGCTCCATAATATCCAGAGAAATGCACTGCCAGCAGAATGGGCCACTGAGCTGTACATAAACCTAAGCTCACCATGCTTAATGCCAAGTGCTGAGAGACATAAAACCCCCAGGAGTGAGCTGCGGAGCAGTGGACATCTCTGGACTGATGGAGCATCATCCAATACCTTTGAGATGAGTGCAAATGGCATTTATGATCCAGAACCAATCATTCAATATCAGTGATTGACCTCACTAATGCTACTGTGGCTGAATGCAATCAAATTCTAACAGCAAAATTTGAACATGTAGTGGAAAGCCTTTCCAGAAAAGTAGTGGCCATTGCTGCAGGAAAGAGGTCAAAGCCTCCCAATTAATACCCCTTATAATATTTTCCTCTGAAATAACCTCAAGTCAAAGACACCAATAACCAACAAGGCCTAGAGCTATTTTTCCTTTCCCTTGTTCAATGAAATTTTACTTTTCTTACTTGTTTCTTCTTACTGGTAACATATTTTAAACAGTTTTATATACTGTTGTATTCTAAAACTATATGCAATATATATCCTCTTTACAATATTCTATGAGTGAAGCTTCACAGACTAGATTTAATGATTTCATTTAATGGTGTTTGTTTTATTTAGGATATGTCAGTATTTTTAAATAAAGTTTACACTGCACCTGCCATGTTGAACTACTAGAATATTTTTATATCTGTTATAGAACTCAAGCATGATACTGTCCTGCACTATGTTCATTTCAATGCAGCCTTATTTGGGCATTTCCCAACCTCACCACTACAACTCTACGCCAGTTCAATGTGTCTATACGTATCAACAATCTGCTGTTGGAAACGACTGTGGCATCATCTTCTTATGCTTCTCCCCTCTGGCCATGCAAATCCATAAACAAAATGTAAACAACAGATGCTGCAGTTCATCTCACCGAAGCACATGAGTTCACTGTCATTCAAAACCAGTGAGGCCCATCGTCACTCCACTGAGTCTATAAATACCCAGATGCAGCAGTCTCTTACATTTCTACTGTAACAGCACTTGTAGATATGTATTATACATATTTGGTTTTAATTTTACTATGTTTATTTAGAAATTAAAATAATCACTGCATCACTTCAAAGCTGCATAATGTTTAGCTAAGTTGTGTCAAAGATTTGTCACAAGCTAAGTAGTCCACAATTTTTGTTCTATCACAGTTTGGTTTTGTATGCAAGAAAAGTTTTTTTCCCCATTGAAACTGCTGGTTTTTCATTTAGTGCTGCTGGAAGAAGGATATGAGAAAGGTTCTTAAAATGGAAGGTTCGCCCTTTCTCTAACACATACACTACATGGCCAAAAGTATGTGCACATCTGACCATCACGCATATATGAGCATGCTGGACCATAACCATTGCTATACAGTTTCCCCCACCCCTGCCCCCCTCTTTCTGTTCCCATGAATGAGTTCACAGGCTCACTGCAAGCCACTGGAATTCCTCTACACCAAACTTATCAAACCACGTCCTTACACTAGTAGCATAAAATTGTCTAAAATGTCTTTGTGTTTTGCAGTATTAACATTACCTTGCACTGGAACTAAGTCCTCAAGCCCAAACTCCAAACCATTATCCCTCCTCCACCAAACTTACTGTTGGCACTATGCATTCCAGTCGGTATCCTGGCATCCACTTTACACAGATGTGTCCATCAGACTGCGAGGTAGTGAGGTGTGTTTAATCACTCCAAAGAACATGTTTCCATTTCCAGAGTGCAATAGTAACCTGTCTTTTTCCACCCCAGCTGACTCTTGGCGTTGCGCATAGTTATTTAGGCTTGGGTGCAGCTGCTTGGCCATAGAAACCCATTTCATGAAGCTCACGACACATAGTTTTGACTGACAGAAGTAAGTAATAGCATATAATAGTGTATAATTCTACTTCTCAGCTATTTACCTGACTGTGGAGAACAAGAGAAGGCAAAAAAAACAATTAAATTACAGCTTTTGTTATTTATTATTAGTTTTAAAAACACTGCTTTTTATTACCCCTTTTTTCTGGATCATTCCTCTTCAGTACTGCATGGTCTTAAAGCAGCTTCAGGTGGTCACCTTATCAAAAGCTAAGGGGTGCAGCCTCACTAATCAGCTCCGGAAGGGACTAAAACAGGAGCAGCTGTGTTTTGGGAGCTGATATCCTGGTCAGCAGGAATTTTATTAGTCTGACAAAACCAGCGCCGGACCAACGCAAGACCACTAAAAAGCAGCGGCAGCAGCTGCGCTCTTTTTTCAGGAGGGCGCGTCTATACGAGCTGTTTATTTTTAGAAAAGCAGTGAAAACGTTTTCCCGCCACAGGTCGGCACTACAGCTGAGTGCCTTTCAGTGTCTTTTGAGTACAAATGGCAAACAGTCCCGTTTGACCGGAAACTTCTAATATAGACTGAATTTAGCAAGAACATGAGATTTTAGTCTAACGTAGGACGCAACAGTGACCAGCTCTGCGGTACAGACGAGCAGAAAACACCGCAGGTGAAAGGACGATCGCTTCTTCTGTTTTCTGTAAACCCAGAAACACTTACATTAGGTTTCCCAGACTTTTTCCCGCGGACTCTTTGAGTGAATTGTGTTTGAAGGTTTGTTTGGATATTAAAAAAAAAACAAACTCAAGTGACAAGATAACCTAGCGGTTCAGTAATGAATAATGGGCCATGAATAAAATTGGCATTTGATTTGTCCCGAAATATTCTGAATACATTACAGTAGCTCAGTACGTTTAGCCACCAATTTGCATGTGAAAGTGTGCTGTGACAGTAAAAAAGCCTTCAGAAATTCACTGCTGGCAGATAAAAATGCGGCACCTCTGAAAGAAGGACAGCATTCCCTTGGGACAGAGTTACGTTGTTAACTAACCTGGCAAAGTGAAGCGTCTGTAAAGCTAATTTAAAAAGTGCTGGACGAAATCATTTTGCGTGTTTTTTGATGGTGTCTTAAAAAAAGAATTGTCTGGATGTCAGGAGCCTTTAGAAGACTGTTGTTTTCAGGCAGAGCACAGCACTTTGGATAAACCCTAAATAAATGCTTTTAACCAAAAGAGCAGCTTAATTGACAAAACAACGGCTGAGAAGTACCTGAGAAGTATATTTAAACAAGGAAATGCTGCTTAAAATGTTTCACTTTAACTGCGTTTTAAATGGTAAACATTTAAATGAACATTGCTCAGAATAGAATTAAAACAAAAACAGATTAAAAAATATTTAGATCAGTTTCACATGGCAGTGGGCTGCTAATCCATTGCGCTCTTCACACATCAGTTTAAATCCCATCCTCGTGGACAGACGCTGCGAAATCTCAATGCTCAAAGTCCTTAAATGAACAAGAATTAATACAGTATGTTTGCAATCAAAACCTCCTGCCTCTGGCCATTTGCAGATAAAATGAAAAACTCCTTGTTTACAGGGTAATTTTGGACAAGACTTACTTTAAATAAACACATTTCACAAAAAAAACAACAAAAAAACCCTAAAAATTCAAGGCTAAAAACAGCCACGTAGAAGCCCCCCTTTCACGATCTCGCCTAACATGATATTTTTACGGGGTTTACACTTGAAACGGTTTTATGAATTGCTGAAATGACTCACAGTCTTAAAAGCTCCGTTTTCGACGAGGATGGGATTCGAACCCACGCGTGCAGAGCACAATGGATTAGCAGTCCATCGCCTTAACCACTCGGCCACCTCGTCGCTGCTTTTATTTTCACAGAGGTGTTTTTCAACGGGACCTCACATTCCCAGCGCCGTTAACGTTTCATTTATGACGAGTCAAATCCCAAGAAACCAAATCCGAGCTGGAACTACTAAGATTACAAGCTTGCTTGCCGTGTTACTTTCTTCCCACAGAAGTAAACTGCCTTGACTTTCGTGTCGAACTAATGAAAGAGGACATTGAAGCCTCTCTACTCAAGATGGGATTTGAACCCAACCTGCAGAGCACAACTGATTGATAGTTCATTGCCTTTGTGCACTTGATCAGTTGGTCTCAGGCACTTCTGATGATTTGTCTTTATTCATAGGCATGTTAGTTATGGTCTGCCTCCTATTTGCACAGAAGGAGAAGTGAAAGGAAAGTGAAAGGTCAAATGTGGCCTTCAAGGGAAGTCCACTGTTGTTTTAAATGTCTGCATAATTCAGTCGTCTGTATCTATATAACATCATTCTGAGTGGTTTGATGTGAAATGCTTCTTCTACTGCTGTTTCTTTATAGTGGTGGTGACAGAAACCAGAAGTTAAGACGTCGGCGTTTATTTAAAACAGCATTTCGTGCTCTTAGAGAGCCACAGCACTGCACAGTTTCACACTGACTTTACGAGCTCAGGCATTCTGCATTAGGAGCGTTAGTAGAAGTCCGAAACAGAAGATTGATTACCTCTAGAAGTTTCACTACCAACAATAATGGGATTCGAACCCATGCTTGCAGAGCAGAACGGATCAGCGGTCGATTGCCTTAAACACTCAGCCGCCTCATCTGTTGGTGGGTTGTTTTTCACAATTACCTGATTATCTTTGCTTTAGGTTTACTATCTTTATCACAGTCGTTTCTATAATTCATCTTCAAACCAAACTATCCTTAGACTTGCAAAAGTGTCTCTATCTAATCTACAATTGTCTGATATACACCAATTTGTTTGTAAATTACTTCATGTGGATGAACAAATTCATAAAAAAAGTATTTTAGGCCGGAATTACCCTTTAAGCCTCCATATGCTGTACACCTTGTTTATTTGCTAGTTTGGGTTTTGTTGACATTGCATCTTTTTATTTGGTTTGGTTGACTTCTCTGTCACTTCCAAATGATCTGCTCTTTAAGTTAGTTTTCTTGACAGTCTTTTCTATCTTCTCTGACTTCTTCCAGTTCATCTACAGGTTACTACAGGTTAGTTCATCTGAAGGAATATGAAGGAGTTTGACTCAAGGCTAAGAGGCATATGCTGTAGCCAAACACTTTAGCACTAACATTCACCTATTTTCATTTTCACATATCCTCATTCTTCATTTATTAGTGCCTTTGATGAATTAAACATCTATTCAACAGCCAAGGTAACTTGGCTCAGCTGATGCTGACATCTTTACTGCTTAGCATCCAGATCAGTGAGTAGGCTAGCAGTCGCCTTGGGGATTCTCAGTAGTTGCATGATGTATTTTCATAATGCATGATGGGTATGATAGTGAGCAAACAATGATGGATGAAAACAAAATACGGAAACAAAATGATAAATTCTGTCAAACTGATCAGACTAAGGGATGCAATGTTGCACTATAAAGTCTACTGCATAACTTTATAAATAACATATAGAACTCTAGTTTGAGGCCAGAATGCTGCTTTAAGCTTCCCTAAACATAGATCAGGAGTCTCCAACCCTGGTCCTGGACATTCCTACAGAGCCTAGTTCCTACCACAATTTGCAACACCTGCTCAAGCTAATCAAGCTCTTCCCAAGTCTGTGATTGGCTGGATCAGACATATAAGTGTTAAGTAAGGGGTGGACAGCTTATTGGATACAGATGGGAACTAAACTGCAGGAAAGTAGCTCTCCAGGACATGGGTTGGAGATCAGTGATGTAGACCTTCATACAGAGTTCACAAAGTCTTAAAACTGATCTTGGCAATGCCTGCAGAGCACAGTGAATTAGAAGTCCATCGTCATAACTACTCAGACACCGTGTCTTTGGGTTAGTGTTCTAGTGGCATTTATTGCAATTTTTAAATTTATTCATTAATTGCAATTAGTCTAATTAGCCATGTTACATTTCTAAAAACATGCTAGGTCTATCAAATCATAAAATTAGTGATTGTTTTTCATATATTTCTCATTTTTGTTCTAGTCATTCTATGATAATTATGTAATAACTGAAATAGTACAAAGCAAACTGTTTTATGAACTTGTTTTCAAATGACTGGTCTTTACAGGATAAGACTCATTTTTTATCACACATTAAATTACCTTTACTTACACCCCTCATAACATGGAGCACTCCTTATTCATAAAATGTCAGGGGGGTGATCAGCCCTTTGGTCTCTCCTTTTCTACAAGGTAAAGGTCAATTAAATGAATTATGTTAATGAGCTTATGTATATTAATGAACAAAACTCAATGAAGGCCCATTTTGGTACTAAGATAGACAAGTAGGCCTATGTTTAAGCCCTAAATCTTTCTTTAAATAATTCACTCAGAACGTCATGCAGAGTTCGCATCAGGTATTTCCTGAAGCTTCTACAGTGTTGTGCAGCAAATCATTTTTTACTACAAGGTCTTCAGGAGTTGGTTGATAACCAGCAGGATTGAAAGGTTCATAAAGCTTACCTGGTCAGAGACGACAGGATTTGAACCCAAACATCTTCGTCCATTGCCTTAACCACTCAGACACCTTGTAACACCACTAATAAGGTGGGGTGTAAGCCTAGATAGCCAAGGTTATCTTCCCTAAATATTTGTGTCACTTCCAAATGACCTGCTCTTCAATTTAATTTTCTTCTGTAGTTTTTCTCAATGGTCTTCACTTCTGCACATAAAACAAACTACATTATATACACTCAAACAGGACATTGTTCTGGAAGTAGTACTGGTGTCATCTGATGATCTGACAGGTATGTTCATTCCTTATGCTTGCCTCCTTTACTTTTGTCATGTGTGATTGGTGTGTAAGGTCTTAAAAAGAGTTCATTTCTCCTCCAACAGCTTCTGGTTATCGATGGGAAAACCAGCAACAGGAAAACCAGTTATAGACTCTCAAAAGCTTCCGTTGTCGACAAGGATGGGATTCGAACCCACGCGTGCAGAGCACAATGGATTAGCAGTCCATCGCCTTAACCACTCGGCCACCTTGTCCTCTTGTGCTACCACCTTGTATAGACTGTAAGATCTAGGCTATTTTACATGCCCTATTCTTGCAAAAGTTTCCCCGTGGAACCAATAGAAGGCAATCAATGAGATCAATCCTTTTCAATCGATCAACCCCTCTCTCTCTCTCTCTCTCTCTCTCTCTCTCTCTCTCTCTCTCTCTCTCTCTCTCTCTCTCTCTCTCAACTGATAGGTAAAGTAAGATGAATGGTGTTCTGTTTGCCTTTCTTTATGTCACTGAAATATGAAGGCTCTCTAGAATTCTTAAAATCACTTATAATTCTGAATTTTAAGTCAAGTATGCAGAGCACATGGCCTAAACACTTCGGTAACCACTTATATCTCCCCATCTATTTAAACTCTTTACCGTGAAGCACTTCACTGAACGGTGTAAGCTGACAACATTTGGGAGGTCCTCGCAAAAGTTTCAGTTCTCTTTTTTCTGTCAGTGTAAATATTTCTTACAGATCACACTTTGGTCTCACTTGGTGCCTTTGGATTGTCGCAAAGATGTTGAGCCCAGGAATAGATATCAACATTTTGGGTAAGATGTGTAGTGTTCCTTTTCTCACTGTGCATTAGTTTGGAGATGGTTCCGTTGGCAGGTGTATTGGGTTTAATGTGTGTTCATTTTTTCATTGCTTTTTCATTTTTTAAATACCTAGCACAATCAGACCTACCTAGAAATGAATGCATTTCATCTTCAGTGATATGTACTAATTTGCATTCTAATATTCTAATACACCGACATGCAGTTTGTATGCACTGTCACAAATAATGTATGCCTTTTAAATGTAAAAAAGTGTTACAGCTAATTCCATTAGAGCAGTGTCATCACTGTAACATGGCCTGTGATGGCCTGGTTAAAATGCAGGGAAAATGAACAGAAATTTCACTTTCAGTTCAGGGGTCATTTGAAATCTGATTTTTTTTTCCATGGTGATGGTTTTAATATGTCATGTTTGAAACTAAGCCAATTATGAATGCTGAATAATGCAACATGCAAAGAATGATTTAACTAGACTTGGATGGAGGAAGCTGCCTTTGTTTATTGTCTTTATTAATCTGGAATGAAGAAGTTAAGGAAGTGCTTTTCTGAAAGTGCACTGGGCTTTTTAGGCCACGTGCCTGTTTCAGTTTCATTTCCTTAGCTCCCATACAATAAATGACAGTTTTTATTTCTCAGTTTGTCTCAAAGCTGAGGAGAGTTGAATATTTAAGAATGCAAACCATGAAGAAAATACATATCGTTCCTGTCCAAAGAAAAAGATGCAAACATCCAAAACAGTAACTTTACAGGAGAAGGCAAAAACATTATTTTTTAATATTTTAGATTTTTTTATTCCAAGCAATTTTGGGGCATTTCTATTGGTCTGTTCATCATGAAATGTTCACACAATGTGAAGGACAGCTGCCTTGTTCAAATGATTTAGAAAAGTTGAAAATGTGAAAAATGGAGAGGCATGTTTTTCTTTGGACAGTGATGAAATACTTGTTAACACTGGTCTGTAATAATTCATGTGTAAACTGTCCATTAAAATGTGATAGCGCTGTATTTATTTTTTTCTAAATCTTTAACCTTTTTTTATTTTTCCCAAGACTCAGAGGATGAGAACATCACATCTTCAGAGGATGAACAAGATATTCAGGTGCTTTAACATGTTATTACTACAAACAAGGATTTGTCTTGCAATCTTGTCAATCTGCAATCTTAAAAGTAAAAGTTCTTGACTTGGACATATTAATTGGTGTAGTACTATTGACTTATACTAAACTTATACTAAACACACCCTCACATCTCACAATGCAGAACCATCCCTTAAAAGGTTTTATAGGGCACCAGAAGTGGTTAGTCTACAGCATCAATCTTAAGAGCCCTTTTTGGCACCTTTATTTTTAAGAGTGCATCTACAATCCCAGTAATGCATTATTAACCCTATGGAGTTTAGCCCTATTTCACCTGTTATGAATATCTTTTGCAGGTTGAGATTTTGGAGAATCAAAGAGATGAAGCCAACCAGAGACTGTCTAAAATGGAAGAAGGTGAGACAATGTTTTTGGGGCACATGTAGTATCTCTGTAAACCACTTTCTTGCACTCCACATGAATAATCCACGCTCCAGATGTGAAAAAGATGCAGTGTCTTCATCTAAGGAGTGTTCAAGTCGTGTCAAACCCCAGCACCAAGAGGTTGCATAACTGCAGAGTCTTTTGCAGTGAGTTTTTCCTGCTCTAACACAGCTGATTGTGGGTACTTCATAATTAGTGGATGAATTAAATGAGGTGTGTTATTGACCAACAACTCTTATACTTCTGTTTCAGAAAAACTCATTTTTCTGTTTTGGAAGAATGGAATCCCTTTAAAACTATTAGTTTGAATTGTGGACAAAAATGACACCCAATCTTCCAACATTATCTGGAGCCCTTTATTATTTGTAATTTCTATCTAAAGCACATTTTTTGCACTTATTCCCAACAGCATCCTCTCAGCTGTTGAAGGAGATAGACATGCTGGAGATGCAGTTTCAGATTGAACGCTCTTGTAGAGTGAGTGCCGAGGCTTTTGCTTTAAAGGTGAGTTGGCCACTCTAGCCATTTCCAATTCTCATGGGTGAAGTTATAAGAGGTGGAGACAGTGAATCGCTTGATGTTCCAATGGTGCGGTAGTTATGTGTAGAGTGTAGTTTAAGAGGTGGAGTCAGTCAGTCAGTTGTTGTGTTTAGTGGCATACAGTACCATGCCAGAGTCAGAGAACACCCTTCAATTGTTTTATTTCCAGTCAAAATAGTCATTAAGTTGTTTTCAGCTTCAGCTCATTTTTGTGTAATTTTTAGCAGAAAAGAAGTCGTGGGGTGGTCAGTCCATTGTTCTGAGAGCACAAGCAGCTTCTTTACAGCTACACATCCTTTCAGGCTCATAGTGTAGAGTTGTCTACTCACAGAGGAAGGATGGACAGAAACACCTACAGATGTTTTCAGATCTGAAACAAGAGCGGAGCTTGATTTTCTCCTCTCTCTCAAAGATGAAGGTTTAAACGGATCATTTGTTGAACACCAGTTTTGAAAACTTCTGTTTGTCCATATATTTTCTTTGGCTTTTCCCATCTTTGTACAAGTAGATCATCTTATAACTAATCTCCTCAGAAATTCAAAATGAATTATTTGTATTTAATAGCTGTTTTGACTGGAAATTAAATGTATGAAGGGTAATTTGAATTATGCAGTTTTATATTTAGTCTGTGGAGGAGTCAGTGTATCAGTATGGTGTGTTCTAGTACATTAGTCATGTCAGTGGTGCAAGTCTCTCAGGGAAGCAGAACCTGATGCAAGCACACAGATGGCTTTGTAGTTGTTCCACAAGGGAGTTTCGTGCCAGCTGTACATCACCTACAGTTGAACTGACTTAGACTCCTCAGATTCAGCAGGGTGAATAGCTGGGTGCGAGGCCGGGGTCCTTCAATGCTTATAGTCACAGTCACCTCTTTGATTGCTTTGTTTTCAAGATATCAATAGTTTATGCTCCTTTTTTCTTAGAAAAATAATGAAAATATAGCCTATACTATGCATATACTGCTAATCAGCATACTGCATATTTGCAGTAGTTACTGTGATTCCCATACTGTAAACTTACAATGCATTATCTTATACTGTACAGTACTGTAAGACAGCTGTGACAGTAATCTATTGTAAATTTTGAAATTTTTGTGTACTAAGTTTCTGCTGACCGAGGGTTTTCTTCTTTGCTTACATTCTGATGCATGCAGTTACCTCTAACATTTAAAGGCTGCTTCTTTGTTTACAGGGTCAAAAGGATCAAGAAGATTACAATATGAACCAGAACATATTTTAGTAATGCTTAAAGCAAAGGCAAAGTGGTCCTAGTTCCTGAGATCAGAGAGCT
This sequence comes from Pygocentrus nattereri, assembly GCF_015220715.1. NCBI lineage: Eukaryota > Metazoa > Chordata > Actinopteri > Characiformes > Serrasalmidae > Pygocentrus > Pygocentrus nattereri. The sequence continues at coordinate 18,403,755 of NC_051212.1, read as the reverse complement.
TTTCTGAGATATTTTATGCTCAAGGACCCTGAACAACAGTGACATTTTGGTAACCTAGGCCATTACCTCTATTATGTCAACTGCAATATTGTTTCCTGCTGTGATGCTCTTGTCCTTTGGGCCCTGCAAGCTCAGCAACAGCCTTTTAACAGTTGGAAGCAAGCACTGCTGCTGAGGTCTGCTCACTTCATGGCGTATTCACAATATATAACCTTTGAACTTATAGGTGACAAAAGAGAACAAAGTCCTAAAGAGAAGAAGTCAGGCCCTCCTGCCCCTGATCCCAGAGCTGCCTGAAAAGCTCACTGCTCTGAATGCTGACCTGGAAGATGACCCTGACTCTGACCTTAGCACTTCAGCAGAAACTGAAGAAGAGCCCCTAGTCAAAAGTCAGGCCCAGATCAGAGGTAATCCTCCAGTCACACACAATGCAGATATTAGCAGCCATTAACAAGTGAGTTTAACAAGTGAAATTACAAATAGCCAGTAATAAGAACTAAAACCAATCATATGCATCAGAGGCAATGGCATCTGAAAGCATAAGTTTTGCCTGCATTTTACAGTGTCAAAAACCACATAACCAAGGCTATTTTGGGCAAGTGTAAGGATACACGGTTTTAGGTAATTAATGCTAATTAATGAGGTATTCATCGTTTCCATTACGTTTTAGCTAGATTTGTCTTTTCATCCCAGAAAAAAAGCTAAGCAAGCTTTAAAAAACAAGCTACATTTGGGATAAAGTTTCATTCATTTTGTTTAATTGTGCAAAACTCTAGAAAAAAATCATGGTCTTAGTGGCTTTACAATAATTACAATAATTTTCTGTATTCTAAATCCAGTTGATTACTGTATGTCTAGTGTCCAGCTCATATGTGGTCTAATGTGAATTCCAAAATCATGTACAATGATTTTAATTGTATATTTGTGGTAGACATAACGCTGATGAATTGTAGATGTAGAAATAAAATATAGGTAACACAACACAAAGAAAAATACAAAGAATGCTGGGAAACTCCACGCCTGACACTGCAACATTCAGGGACTGCTTAATGTACTGGTCACTTTCCTAACATTTGCAAATAACCACAAATCACTGTAAAACCTGACATTTAAATTTCTTTGTTAAGGAGCTTGACCTGTTTCTCCCAGAATGCACCAATGTTTACAGCAATCTGCTGTATTTTAGTGATACAATGGATTGCTGCAGTATTTCCACTTTAAGTTTACATCATTTATTTACAGTGCAATGTTTGATATAACATCTCCTGTGCTGTTTCATAAATGTTTTAGTGACCAAAATGTTGTCTTCTACATGCTACAGAATGTTGTAATCTCATTATTTATTGATTATTTGTCCTCTCTTGTCAGACCTACAGTCCTCAGTGGATCAGCTTTTGGGTGAGAAGATGCAGCTGTGTGAGCAGATAGAGGTCTTGAAAAAAGAGAAGGATGAACTGAAAGAGCAGGTACAGAAGAGTGCTGAGAGATAGTGGGAAAAGTTGAATGAGTTATTACCAATATGGTTCATACAGGGCCGGATTAAAAGAATGGGCTGAAAGGGCTGCAGTCCCGGGCCTCGCCACTAGGGGGGCCTCCGGTCGCTGAATGTCAAATGACAAAAATTAATAGAAAAAAAAAAAACGAAACAAGCGAAAATGTCGGGCCAAAGGAAACACGAGAGCGGAGCAAAAAAACGAAAATTACAATCAATAAAAAAGGAAAGAGCGACAGAATTATTACAGAAAACACCCAAATTAACCAACATGTGGAGTAGTCAGCCTGCTGTAGCAGCTACCACCAGCAAAGAGGCAACTGTCAGTGATGGACAGCAGCCAACCACCGCTAGCCAACTAACCAGCCCAACTAGCCAGTCTGCTAGCAATAGTGCTACAATCTCTGAGGAAACAAGTGATGGAGAAGAACCAGTGGGTAATGTAGCAGATGAGCCTGTTGATTCTGAGGCAGGGGCGAAAATAGATATATCAACAGATATTGCATGCTGGGGAGAAGTTAATGAGGAGATGCGAAGCTATTGGGTCGGAAAGGGAATTGAAGCACCCACACAATGTCAACATAAAGATGCCGATTTTTCGGCTTCTGAAAGGAGCTATAAAAATCAGAAGCGATGTCTGAGCAAAACATTGTTCAGTCGCTCGCTCAGAAATGGAGAGAAGGTGGCAAGAGAATGGTTGTCTTACTCCCCATCTACTGGAAATGTGTTTTGTTTTTTTTGCAAACTATTCAGTAACGATTCAGTAATGATATTAAAGCTACCCTTGAATTGAAATGAATTGAATTGAAGTGAATTGAATTGAAATCATAATACCAGTTCACTTTAAACGGTAGTCTGTCATAGATTGGTACTGTGTACGCTGATGTGTCAGTGGGTTTGTGTGAGGTCATGCGTCAGAACATCATATGAAGGGCCTCATCCTGGTAATTAGCCCCGGGCCTCAGGAAGTGTTAATCTGGCCCTGGGTTCATATGGGAGTTTTATCTTCTCTGAGAAAGTGAAATGTGTTGTGAGAAGTTTATTCTGTTTGTTTGCCTTTTGTTGTAATAGCTTGCAGCAGAGGTCGAGGAAAAGGAGGCCATTCTGCGGAAATTAGCTAAGCAGAGTCGAACGGTGAACAAGATGAAAAGGGGTGAGTTCAAATACACCTCTGTTAACCATTTAAACTACCAGGACCTGCTACCCAGTCAAAGCATTTGCACTGTTGTCCATGTATTTACTGAATTTACTGAACCTCATTCATACAAGTATAGAAGCGTAAAGTTCAGAATCAGCCGGTTCCCAAGACAGTTTCTTCCCCTGGGACATCAGGCTGCTAAACAGCCAGTAGTGCTTGTGTATTGGTCTGTGGGCCTGTCACTACACCTCTGAATCATCATCATCATGATCTTCATGGACAATCCACACTGTATCCATATCTCATTTATTTATCTACCTCAGGCTCACAAATTCCACTTACAGAAATGTATACAACTATACAACCGTACAGATCTTAGCTTTATTTAATAACTTACTACTGTAGAAACTGTACATTGGAAAGACATATATATATATATATATATATATATATATATATATATATATATATATATACACACACACACACACATATATATATATATATATATATATATATATATATATATA